>NC_069499.1:46011164-46106164 GCF_027579735.1 Bombina bombina | reverse complement strand
GGCTCAGCGGCAGCGCCCATGCTCCTACATGATAAAGAAAGCTGGGCGCTGATTGGCTCCGAGGCGCGAGAGCTTGGCGTTGATTGGCTCTGACTCCTCCGAGGCGCTTAGAGAGCAGCCTCTATGGGAGCATTTACATTGGTATGGCCATTGGGCTGTGAGACTTCAGCGCATTAAGCGCCACTGGGGGCAGTCTGTAGCAGCTTATGATGATATCCATATATTGCACAAACGAGGGGAGGCGAGCTGTACGGCTCACACAGCCTCTCCTTCTTTGTGCAATACTGCAATTAGGCAGCCTTATTGTGAAAAAATGGTGGCCGAGTCATTGGCGGGGGGTGAGGGGCTAGGGGGGGGGGGTACATTTAGTATAAAAAAAAAATATAAAAACATTTTTTTTAATAAAGTTTTTTTTTTTAATAAAAGTCTTTAAAAAGTGTAATTACACACAGAGGACAGGTGAGGCGCTGCCTCCTATGACTGCACGTCACTGGTATATACATATATATTTATGTGTTACTATGTGTATATACATATATATTTATGTGTTACTATGTGTATATACATATATATTTCTCTTGTAAGGTGTATCCAGTCCACGGATCATCCATTACTTGTGGGATATTCTCCTTCCCAACAGGAAGTTGCAAGAGGACACCCACAGCAGAGCTGTTATATAGCTCCTCCCCTAACTGCCATATCCAGTCATTCTCTTGCAACTCTCAACAAAGATGGAGGTAGTAAGAGGAAAGATCCTATGGATAAAAAATTAGAGGGTTACCTTAAGAAAATGTTTATTCAACAAGGTTTTATCCTGCAGCCCCTTGCATGCATTGCTCCTGTCACTGCTGCGGCGGCATTCTGGTTTGAGTCTCTGGAAGAGGCTTTATATACAACGACTCCATTGGAGGATGTACTTAACAAGCTTAGAGCACTTAAGCTAGCTAATTCTTTTGTTTCTGATGCCATTGTTCATTTGACTAAACTAACGGCTAAGAATTCTGGATTTGCCATCCAGGCGCGTAGGGCGCTATGGCTTAAATTTTGGTCAGCTGACATGACCTCAAAGTCTAAACTACTTAACATTCCCTTCAAGGGGCAGACCCTATTCGGGCCTGGGTTGAAGGAAATTATTGCTGACATTACTGGGGGTAAGGGTCATGCCCTTCCTCAGGACAGGTCCAAATCAAGGGCCAAACAGTCTAATTTTCGTGCCTTTCGAAACTTCAAGGCAAATGCAGCATCAACTTCCTCTGCTACAAAACAAGAGGGAACTTTTGCTAAGTCCAAGACGGCCTGGAAACCTAACCAGTCCTGGAACAAAGGCAAGCAGGCCAAAAAGCCTGCTGCTGCCTCTAAGACAGCATGAAGGAATGGCCCCCTATCCGGTAACGGATCTAGTAGGGGGCAGACTTTCTCTCTTCGCTCAGGCGTGGTCAAGAGATGTTCAGGTTTCCTGGGCGTTGGAGATTATATCTCAGGGGTATCTTCTGGACTTCAAGGCGTCTCCTCCACAAGGGAGATTTCCCCTTTCACGATTATCTGTCAACCAGATAAAGAAAGAGGCATTCTTACACTGTGTGCAAGACCTCCTAGTTATGGGAGTGATCCATCCAGTTCCAAAGGAGGAACCGGGACAGGGATTTTACTCAAATCTGTTTGTGGTTCCCAAAAAAGAGGGAACCTTCAGACCAATCTTAGATCTAAAGATCTTAAACAAATTCCTCAGAGTTCCATCATTCAAAATGGAAACTATTCGGACCATCCTACCTATGATCCAGGAGGGTCAATATATGACTACGGTGGATCTAAAGGATGCTTACCTTCACATTCCGATACACAAAGATCATCATCGGTTCCTAAGGTTTGCCTTTCTGGACAGGCATTACCAGTTTGTGGCTCTTCCCTTCGGGTTAGCTACAGCCCCAATAATTTTTACAAAGGTTCTGGGGTCGCTTCTGGCGGTTCTAAGGCCGCGGGGCATAGCAGTGGCCCCTTATCTAGACGACATCCTGATACAGGATGCCAAGTCCCATACGGACATAGTTCTGGCATTTCTGAGGTTGCACGGGTGGAAAGTGAACGAGGAGAAGAGTTCTCTGTCCCCACTCACAAGAGTCTAATCCTAGGGACTCTGATAGATTCTGTAAAGATGAAAATTTACCTGACGGAGTCCAGGTTATCAAAACTTCTAAATTCTTGCCGTGTTCTCCACTCTATTCTGCACCCTTCGGTGGCTCAGTGCATGGAGGTAATCGGTTTAATGGTAGCGGCAATGGACATAGTTCCGTTTGCGCGCCTACATCTCAGACCGCTGCAATTATGCGTGCTCAGTCAGTGGAATGGGGATTACACAGATTTGTCCCCTTTACTAAATCTGGACCAAGAGACCAGAGATTCTCTTCTCTGGTGGCTATCTCAAGTCCATCTGTCCAAAGGGATGACCTTTCGCAGGCCAGATTGGACAATTGTAATGACAGATGCCAGCCTTCTAGGTTGGGGTGCAGTCTGGAACTCCCTGAAGGCTCAGGGATCGTGGACTCAGGAGGAGAAACTCCTCCCAATAAATATTCTGGAATTGAGGGCAATATTCAATGCTCTTCGGGCTTGGCCTCAGTTAACAACCCTGAGGTTCATCAGATTTCAGTCGGACAACATCACGACTGTGGCTTACATCAACCATCAAGGGGGAACAAGGAGTACCTTAGCGATGTTAGAAGTCTCCAAAATAATTCACTGGGCAGAGAAACACTCTTGCCACCTATCAGCGATCCATATCCCAGTTGTAGAGAACTGGGAGGTGGATTTTCTAAGTCGTCAGACTTTTCATCCAGGGGAGTGGGAACTCCATCCGGAGGTGTTTGCTCAATTGATTCATCGTTGGGGCAAACCAGAACTGGATCTCATGGCGTCTCGCCAGAACGCCAAGCTTCCTTATTACGGATCCAGGTCCAGGGACCTGGAAGCGACGCTGATAGATGCTCTAGCAGCGCCTTGGTCTTTCAACCTGGCTTATGTGTTTCCACCGTTTCCTCTGCTCCCTCGACTGATTGCCAAAATCAAGCAGGAGAGAGCATCTGTGATTTTGATAGCGCCTGCGTGGCCACGCAGGACCTGGTATGCAGACCTAGTGGACATGTCATCCTTTCCACCATGGACTCTGCCTTTGAGACGAGACCTTCTACTTCAAGGTCCTTTCAATCATCCATATCTAATTTCTCTGAGACTGACTGCATGGAGATTGAACACTTGATTTTATCAAAACGTGGCTTCTCCGAGTCTGTTATTGATACCTTAATACAGGCACGAAAGCCTGTTACCAGGAAAATCTACCATAAGATATGGTGTAAATATCTTTATTGGTGTGAATCCAAGAATTACTCATGGAGTAAGGTTAGGATTCCCAGGATATTATCTTTTCTCCAAGAGGGTTTGGAGAAAGGATTATCAGCTAGTTCTTTGAAGGGACAGATCTCTGCACTGTCTATTCTTTTGCACAAGCGTCTGACGGATGTTCCAGACGTTCAGGCGTTTTGTCAGGCGTTGGTTAGAATCAAGCCTGTGTTTAAACCTGTTGCTCCCCCATGGAGCTTAAATTTGGTTCTTAAAGTTCTTCAAGGGGTTCTGTTTGAACCTCTTCATTCCATAGATATCAAGCTTTTATCTTGGAAAGTTATTTTTTTGATGGCTATTTCCTCGGCTCGTAGAGTCTCTGAGTTATCTGCTTTACAATGTGATTCTCCTTATCTGATCTTCCATGCAGATAAGGTAGTTCTGCGTACAAAACCTGGGTTTTTGCCTAAGGTGGTATCTACTAAGAATATCAATCAAGAGATTGTGGTTCCATCATTGTGTCCTAATCCTTCTTCAAAGATGGAACGTCTTTTACACAATCTGGACGTGGTTCGTGCTTTAAAGTTTTACTTACAAGCTACTAAAGATTTTCGTCAAACATCTGCTTTGTTTGTTGTTTACTCTGGACAGAGAAGAGGTCAAAAGGCTTCGGCAACCTCTCTTTCTTTTTGGCTAAGAAGCATAATCCTCTTAGCCTATGAGACTGCTGGACAGCAGCCTCCTGAAAGGATTACAGCTCATTCTACTAGAGCTGTGGCTTCCACTTGGGCCTTTAAAAATGATGCTTCTGTTGAACAGATTTGCAAGGCGGCGACTTGGTCTTCGCTTCATACTTTTTCCAAATTCTACAAATTTTTGCTTCTTTGGAGGCTATTTTTGGGAGAAAGGTTTTACAGGCAGTGGTACCTTCCGATTAAGTAATGAAGAAGTAGAACAAAGTCCAGCACACAGGTACTATCATGCAAAGTCACAATGACCTGCTTCCAAGGTCAGGGAAGTAATATAAAAAAAACAGAGAGTAGTGACAGCATAGATATTTATTCGTGAGACAGCAGGACAAACAGCAACGTTTCGAGACTTCTGTCTCTTTGTCAAGCTAATGTGTACAATAAACTAGGACACCTTATATAGCAGTCTACCACCAGGTGGCACTAAAAACACAGGTAAGAATTAACCTCTTATATACTAAATATATTTTTCATATAACACATATAAATTATGTACAGAAGATACTCCATAATTATCATTTCAATAATGTATTTCAAAATTGGCAATTGAATTTAAAGTAAAATGTACAAAATTTAAAGTGCAATGTACAGAACTTACTCAGAAATGGTTCCCTAGACATTTACTAGAAAGTTTACATTCCAAAATAAAATAAAGTTTATAGTGCAATATTGAATTCTGAATAAATTAACAGGAGTTTCAATTTTTTTCCCAATTAGAAGTTTTTAAATTTTTAAATTTTAATTTTTAATTTTCAAATTCTAGAATTCAAACACAGAGACAATGTCCCTATAGAAACACTGATAGATCCCAGTCCTTATTCATACCATTGGGATATATGGTACCCAATTCATGAATCCAGAATGCTTCACGCTGTTTTAGCATTTTCTCCCTGTCCCTACCTCTACGTAATTTGGGGACATGGTCAATGATCTGAAAACGGAGTTGATTTATGGCATGTTTTTTATCTAAAAAAATTTCTGCAACTGGAGCTTTAAGATTTTTAGTTCTTATAGAACTTTTATGCTCTATGATTCTATCGCGTATGCACCTTGTTGTCTCTCCAATATAGCTCCGCCCACAGGGACATTTAATTAGATAAATAACATAATCAGTATTACAGGTATAGTATCCCCTAATGTAATATTTTTTTCCATTACATGGGTGGTGGAACACCGGGCCTTTAATCAAATTTCCACAACATGAACAATTTAGGCATGCATATGAACCACATCTGTTGGTAGTTATATATCTCTGGTTTATAGTTTTTCTAGATCCTATATCAGCCTTAATTAAATGATCATGGAGATTTTTGCTACGTTTATATGCAGGCATAGGTGGTTTCTGGAATTCTAGAATGTTAGGGTTACATTCACTCAATATATTCCAATGTTTCCTCACTATTTTTTGTATAGCCGGACTGAGGCTGCAAAATTCTGAGACAAAGGCTAATCTACTGTCTTTGTCTATCTCCTTTCTCTTATTTATAGTTTGTAACAAACTTTCTCTAGGAGTAGACAAAATAGATCTAATTTCCTTTTGAATTAAAGTTGGTGGGTAGTCTCGCTCAATAAACCTTTGACCCATATCTCCCAATCTAGCATCTACTATATTAGGGTCAGAAACAATATGTCTGACTCTTAATAGTTGGCTTTTAGGAAGAGAGTTTATTAAGGATGGAGAATGTGCACTATCATAATGTAACAAACTGTTACGGTCAGTACTTTTCCTGAATAAATCAGTTTTTAAAGTGCATCCATCCTTAATCACTCTGGTGTCCAAAAATTCAATAGTTTCCTCATTCCATGTTAGTTTGAATTTGATATGATTGCTGGCAGTATTCAAATCTGCCACAAATGCCATTAGGGTTCCAACGTCGCCCAGCCACACCCCGAAGATGTCATCTATGTAGCGCCACCAAGTGGCGCCACATAGAGTAAACCAACTATTACAAAAAACAAATTTTTCTTCGAATATATTCATAAAAATGTTGGCGTAGTTTGGGGCGACGTTGGAACCCATGGCTGTACCTTGAATCTGCATATAAAAGTTGTCTTCAAAAAGAAAATAATTGCAATTTAGTACCATATCAAGTAACTGTAATAAAAAGTCAACTTTCTGTCTGTTCAATTTAGAATCATTTGCCAGCACTGACTCTACAGCTCCCAGACCACTGGCATGTGTAATGGAGGTGTATAAACTGTCTACATCTAAACTATAAAGAATAAACTTACTTGAAGAGAAGTTTAAGGTATCCAATTTAAGGAGGAAATCACTGGTATCCTTAATGAAAGATGTAGACAGTTCTACATAAGGTCTAAGCATCCTGTCTAAAAAAACAGATACATTAGTTAGTACAGAGTCAGTGCTAGCAATGATGGGGCGACCGGGGGGGGTTTCAAGGTTTTTGTGTATCTTGGGGAGGACATACATCACTGGAGTGTGGGGATGTTTAACTGTAAGAAACTTAACTAGGTCTATATCTATCAAATTATTTTTAAGGGCTGTATTTAATTTATGATCCAATTCTTTTTGTATAGAGAATAAAGGGTTTTTTGTTAGTTTCTTATAGACAGTACTATCCTCTAATTGCCTATAAATTTCATTGATATAATCATTTTTGGACATTATAACTAAAGCTCCACCCTTATCGGCTCTTTTCAATATGATATCCTTTTTTGATTTTATTGCTTCCAAAGTTTCAAATTCTTTTTTATTAAAATTCACTGATTTTAAATTGTTGTTAAAATAGTGTTTCCTATAATTAAATTGCTCATTAGTTTCAGTGATATGTTGAAGATGTTCAATATCCTTTTTAACTAAATCTATATGTTTCCACACTATGATTTAATTGGTTAAACCAAGTTGCTGCATAGAAATACTTTCTTTATTTTGCACTTTAGATTTATCTTGATACGGGATATTGCTAAAGAAGGCTTTCAATTTTAGAGAACGAAAAAACTTGAATAGATCTATTTGCAATCTAAAAAAATTACATTTCTGCTTTGGACAGTAAGATAGTCCTTTGTTTAAGACGGAAAGTTCATCAACAGTAATGTCAGCCTTAGAGATATTTACCACGTTGTTAACGGTTATACTTTCTTCTGAGATCGAAGTTGAAGATTTGATTTCACTTTGTTGGTTGTGGTCTTTTTGGCTTTTGCGGTGTTTCTTTCCTCCACGCCTTTGTCGGCGTCTGAGTCCCCCGGAGATGTACCTGATGATTCCGAGCTGCTGCCATGGTATGCCGATATCCCTCCGCGGCGTCTCTGACGACCGGAAGTTGTTCTGCGGTTGGTGCCTTCCGGATCATACTGCCACCGATAGACTCTACCTTGGATGTAATCCGTTTCATCTCGGCTAAATTTGGTACGTTTCCGTACTTCAATCTCTTTTCTGAGATCATCAATCTTGGATGTAGTATCTGTCAGTATTTTGTTTGACTCCTCTTGTGGCAAGGTATGTTTAATGGTGGATTCCATCTCTGTCAGTTTTGTTTGTTGTTGTACAATTTCTTTGTTAAGGCAATCAACTGTTAGCACCATAATGTCCATAGAGCATTTATTTAATATTTGCTCGAATACATCACAGTAATCTTTATTATCCCGCGGGCGGGCGTTCATACGTAGTCCCCGTGGGATTCTTTTTACACGATGATATTCCGCTAAAGTTCTTGCATGTAGATCATATGCAAGTTTTTTCTTTGCAAGTTTTTCATATTCTTTTACTGAAGTATCAGAAGGAGCCATCTGTAGGAAATCCCTTTGGCCTTTGGTAAGGTAAGGGTGGTAATTCTTGAGGCTTCCATTTCTGAGTAAGAAAAAGTTTTAAATCCTGCTTGTGTCTCTTCCATTGTTTCACACAGTTCTGTGTAATCCTGGTGCAGGGGCTTTAAGGAAGCAAACAGCTAATGAAGAAGTAGAACAAAGTCCAGCACACAGGTACTATCATGCAAAGTCACAATGACCTGCTTCCAAGGTCAGGGAAGTAATATAAAAAAAACAGAGAGTAGTGACAGCATAGATATTTATTCGTGAGACAGCAGGACAAACAGCAGCGTTTCAAGACTTCTGTCTCTTTGTCAAGCTAATGTGTACAATAAACTAGGACACCTTATATAGCAGTCTACCACCAGGTGGCGCTAAAAACACAGGTAAGAGTACCTGCCTTGTCCCTCCCTTCATCCGTGTACTTTAGCTTTGGTATTGGTATGCCACAAGTAATGGATGATCCGTGGACTGGATACACCTTACAAGAGAAAACACAATTTATGCTTACCTGATAAATGTATTTCTCTTGTGGTGTATCCAGTCCATGGCCCGCCCTGTCATTTTAAGGCAGGTCAAAATTTTAGATTAAACTACAGTCACCACTGCACCCTATGGTTTCTCCTTTCTCGGCTTGTTTCGGTCGAATAACTGGATATGGCAGTTAGGGGAGGAGCTATATAACAGCTCTGCTGTGGGTGTCCTTTTGCAACTTCCTGTTGCGAAGGAGAATATCCCACAAGTAATGGATGATCCGTGGACTGGATACACCACAAGAGAAATAAATTTATCAGGTAAGCATAAATTGTGTTATTTATGTGTTACTATGTGTATATACATATATATTTATGTGTTACTATGTGTATATACATATATATTTATGTGTTACTATGTGTATATACATATATATTTATGTGTTACTATGTGTATATACATATATATTTAAAAATATGCTGCCCATCGCTGCACTATTTACTCCCTCCGCTGCGCTTAGGTTCTGATGTTACCTCTGACAGCATCAGAATGAGGTTCCCACTGGAGCCTATAGAAGCACGTTCTTGTGAGCGCAATGCTGTTAACTTGTAATACCAGTGCACATTAGCGATATTTAGTGCTACACTTGTCATTTGGCCCTTAGTGTTTAATGTTCATTTAAAATGCAAATCAAACTACTTATGCAATGCCGCCCCCTGCAGATTCACTAGCAGGAGGTGTCTATCAACCCGATCATACACGTACCACTGCTTCATAACTGCTGGGGCATCAGGGGCCCTTGATAAATCGGCCCCAAAGACTCTTGTCCACTAGATTGGAAAGGACACCCAAAATAATAAGATTTTTTGTTTATACATAGATAGGCTCAGGATCAGCAGTGGGCTACTTGTCGGTGATTGGTGGATGCACATATATGCCTCTCATCCATTGGCTCACCTAATGAGCTCAGCTAGCTCTTAGAAGTGCATTCAAGAAATTATATCAAGAGAATAAATACCATTTCATAATAGAAGTAAATTTGAAAGTTGTTTAAAATTGTTTGTTCTTTCTCGGGTTTCATGTTCCTTTAAACATATGAGGAAAAAATACAATTAAATGTAGATTCCAATATTTTAGATATTTTACAAATTGTAAGTTTTACTTTAGATTTGTCCCTAAATGAGCAATTATAATGAATAATGTATGATGAATAAGTGCCCAGTGTTTAATATCCACCTTCTTCTCTCATTGTGCTGAACATTTTTGTTATTTCTTATTATATGTAAACTAATTAGTATCAAGCTATCCACGCATAAAGAAGTCTTCTTTTTTTATCCAGTCCTAATATTCAAGAAGAACAAGGGTTTCTGCAAATTTTACATTTATTATTTAGCACAGTTTTAGGAATGTGACCTTCGTCAAACTAATTAACTTCTAATTACATTCCCTGAGCTGACTGCTTAAAGTGAATGTAAATTTTGATGTTTAAGTGCCCGGTTTTTAAAACTTTGATTAAAAACAGGGGCACTTTAATTCATCAAAATTTACATTTCACTCGTGTTGTGACAAAAAACTTACCTTTTAAACTTCACAGCAGCTGCTGCTTCCTCCGGTCTCACAAGCCATTTCTGATGTCAGAAATGATTGATAGGTCATCCTCCAATCACAGATTCCCCCCCGGGGGATTCAGTGTCTGATTCACTGCTGTGATTGGAGGAAGCCAGATACCTCATTTTAGACCCAGGAAGAGGCTTTGAAACAGGTGGAGGAAGCTGGAGCTGCTGTGAAGATTAAAAAGTAAGTTTATTTTCACAACAGGAGTGAAATGAAAATATTGATGAATTAAAGTGCCCCTGTTTTTAATCAAAGTTTTAAAAACCGGGCACTTTAGCATCAAAATTTACATTCACTTTAAGGCACCTGATATATTTACAAAATTAAGAATCTTTATTGCTGTACTCAGTAAATAAATTAGCTTTATTTAGTTGAAATAAAACATTATTCTGTGATTCACAAAGCAGTGCATTCACTGAAATATATATTATGTCATTGATTGGTTAGAAGCTACTTGGCCTGCCTATTGGCTAGATTACAAGTTGTGCGTTAAGGTAAAAAATCAGCGTTAACAGGTCCTAACGCTGCTTTTTTTATGCCCGCTGGTATAGGGGCACCGCACACTTTGTTAGCCTTACCGCAAACCAACTTACGTAAAGTTCGTAAAGCCTTTGTTCTATGGGACTTCCATAGCGCCGGTATTACGAGTTTGCGTTTTAAAGTCAGTAGTTATGAGTTTTACATTACAACGCCGTAGCATAAAACTCATAACTAAAGTGCTAAAAAGCACACTAACACCCATAAACTACCTATTAACCCCTAAACAGAGGCCCTCCCGCATCGCAAATACTAAAATAAAATTTTTAACCCCTAATCTGCCGCTCCGGACATCGCCGCAACCTACATTATACTTATTAACCCCTAATTTGCTGCCCCAACATCGCCGACACCTACATTATATTTATTAACCGCAATCTCCCTCCCCCAATGTCGCCGCAACCTACCTACATTTATTAACCCCTAATCTGCCGCTCCAACGTTGCCACCACTATATTATATTTATTAACTCCTAAATCTAAGTCTAAACCTAACCCTAACAGCCCCTAACTTAAATATAATTTAAATAAATCTAAATAAAATTAATATCATTACCTAAATTATTCATATTTAAAACTAAATACTTACTTATAAAATAAACCCTAAGCTAGCTACAATATAACTAATAGTAGCTAGCTTAGGGTTTATTTTTATTTTACAGGCAAGTTTGTATTTATTTTAACTAGGTAGAATAGTTACTAAATAGTTATTAACTATTTAATAACTCCCTAGCTAAAATAAATACAAATGTACCTGTAAAATAAAACCTAACCTAAGTTACACTAACACCTAACCTTACACTATAATTAAATAAATTCCCTACATTAAATTAAATAAAATTAGCTAAATTACAAAAAAAACAAACACTAAATTACAGAAAAAAAAAACAAATTACAGATCTTTAAACTAATTACACCTAATCTAATAGCCCTATCAAAATAAAAAAAAGCCCCCCCAAAATAAAAAAAACCCTAGCCTAAACTAAACTACCAATAATCCTTAAAGGGGACTTTTGCGGGGCATTGCCCCAAAGAAATCAGCTCTTTTTCCTGTAAATAAAAATACAACCCCCCCAACAGTAAAACCCACCACCCACACAACCAACCCCCCAAATAAAAGCATAACTAAAAAAACTTAAGCTCCCCATTGCCCTGAAAAGGGCATTTGGATGGGCATTGCCCTTAAAAGGGCATTGAACTTCAATCCTATTGGCTTATCCAATCAGCCAATAGGATTGAGCTTGCATTCTATTGGCTGATTGGAACAGCCAATAGAATGCCAGCTCCATCCTATTGGCTAATTGCATCAGCCAATAGGATTTTTTCTACCTTAATTCCGACTGGCTGATAGAATTCTATCAGCCAATCGGAATCTAAGGGACGCCATCTTGGATGACGTCACTTAAAGAGATATTCATTCTGCAAGAAGACGCCGTTGGAAGAAGATGCTCTGCGCCGGATGTCTTGAAGATGGAGCCTCTCTGTGCCGGTTGGATGAAGATAGAAGATGCTGTCTGGATAAAGACTTTCTCCTGTCTGGAGGACCACTTCTGTCCATCTGGAGGACCACTTATGCAGGCTTCGTTGAGGACATCTTGCCGCTTGGATGAAGACTTCTCCCAGTAAGTGAATCTTTGGGGGTTAGTGTTAGGATTTTTTAAGGGTGTTGTTAGGAATTATTGTTAGCATGACCAGTGCCATCTTGTTCTTGGCTGCCATTTTGTCTTTGGCATCCATTTTGTCTCAATAACCTTTTATTATAGTGGTTTTTTATGTAGTGAGAAATATGCTGATGTTAGGGAGGTTACTGACACCCCCCTCCTGAAAACAACGCCTAACAGTTTCTGGTGTCAGCTCGTGGGATTCGCAGTCGGTAAGTGGATGAGTATTTTTTACTCTACTTTCCCTCTGTGAATCTGAACCTAAATTTAGTCTTGTAATAGGTGTTGGTAATATATGATAAAGGGTTAAAAGGGATTCCTGCAGTAAAGAAAGAAGCAGGGTTTGTGCAAAGGTTTGAGTCCTGTCGGCACTTGTGATAAATCCCTCTAGACAGGTTAATAGTCCTGTGCTAGTTTAAGACAGATATTGTAATTCTGTCTGATTGAAGCGCGCAAGTGTGAAAAGTGGGTTTGAGTCCCACTTGTGTTGAAGTTGTCCATATCCATTCCTATAGTAGATTTTTGTTACCTATCACTGGAAATAAAAATACTATTTGTTTGCTTGCTTGCTTTTATTGCTATAAAATTGTGCTCTGCTTAGAAAATATTAAGTGGTTGTGCATTTTATCATTGCTGCTATTATTGTGTTGTGGAAATGGGGTCTGCACATAGATAATAATGCACAGAGAAGATTACATGTTTAATGTCTACAAAAGGGTTAACAGTTTCTGTTAAAGACAGAAACATTTCAGCCAGAGACATCCACTCGAGAAAGGGAGGGGGATCATAAAATATTTGTCAGTAAGCACTGCTGTGTAGATTCAAAGAGAAAACTCTGTGTTAAAGAATGTTGAGGGCAAGGAAGGGGGCCACCGAGCGCACACACATATCACATAGAGAATAAAAAAAAAATAAAAAAAAAAGAACAGAGGATGTTTTTATCCTGTTTGAAATGTGTTTTTCTCAATTTGTGGGGAAATGGCCATTCTCTGCAAATTCGGACACTTTCAAATACATTTTAAATTTGGTGGAAAGTTAATCTTATTGTATTTTTATATGTCTTTGGGATGCTATTAAATATATGTTTTCCTGAGAAGGAAAGGAAGGAAAAGGGAGTGAATTTCTGGTATGCGAGAGGAGATGAGCTTGTGTGTGTGTATTGCTTTCTGTATGATAATTATTTAAGCTAGTTTATTAGCTAAGAAATCAGACATTGTATTGAGGTATTTGAAGTTTGATTGTTATAGCGTTATAACTGTATTTTAAAGTCAACAGCATGTTTTAAGTATGTGTGTTATTAATAGCAGTTTTAGTTTTAAGTGATAATTGTTGTATGCAAAAAAAACAAAAATCTGTCCACCTGTTGCGGCATATAAATATATTGTTTTTTGCAAGCGAACTTATTAAGGGATTTGTGAATGTGTGGATGATTGAGTGACCTTTGGTCATGTTCGGGTAAATTAAAAAGATTAACATTGTATTTGCAAGATCTGTGCACAGCGTTAGTGGAAAAGATAAAATATGGTATAGGCTGTATATCATTAAATTTATCTAAAAGTATTTGGGTCCGTTTCTGTTGCAAGTAAATTAATTCAGTAGAAGTTTTAATATATATGGGTGTTACATGATAAATGGTTAGTCCTTAAAGGGACAGTACACTGTAACATAGTTTTGATATTAAGGTATTGTCAGTGGCTTGTTATACAAGCTGAATAGTATTTATGAGTTTGTTTGTGTAGATTAAGTAGCTAGTTTTGTGCTTTCAAGACACAGTTATTGCAATGGGTTGAATTTCAGGTAATAAGTATATTTTATTGTGTTATATTTGTCTGTAAAACAGAAGCTTAGGGCTTAGACAGAGCAATGGAAAATTGTCATTTTATTATTTAAAGGATCAGTTCACTCATGTGAAAGGAGTTCATGAGCAGCAATAGCACTGTATTAGCAGTTTGCAAAATATATTTTTTGAGACCTTTGTTTGTATTATTCTTTTTAAATCTGCCGTTTAGATAGCAGATATTTACGCAGTGTAACTTAATTCTCTCTGTAATGCAAGCTGAACTGATAAATTGTCTACAATCTTGGTTTTGCAATCTGTGACACTAGTGGAGAAAAAAAAAAAGAGGAGAGAAAATATTTAAAGGGATACAGGCAAACTGATATATAATCTGAGATTTTAAGGAAATATTTACAAAGAAGACAATGGGGTTTACTGTAAGCTTAACACTAGTATATTTAACTGTCAGCAGTTTCAATTAAAGATAATTTTTAATTTGGGTAAAATATCCCTTTAACTAACCTGCACCCCACAGTGAGTGTGTTTTTATGCTGGTTATGCTTGCTTAGGCTATTTAATGAACGTCAGTATACATTTTTATTAGTAAGTAAGGCCAATGGATCATTGGGAACAATTTAAAGGGGACATTTTATTATTATTCTTTAGTAGAAAGCCCCTTTTTTTTGTTATATAACATTTTGTTACATTTGGCTAGAGAACTGCAGAATGGTGAATATCAAATTATAAACAAAGTTAAATCAAATAATTGTGTTGTTATTAAAATTTTGGTTATGTAAAAGTATAGACTGGATTCTAGAACTTTTCACAAATTATTTGTGCCACACCTGATTTATTTAACAGTGGATTTGCATGGTGCATGCGAGCAGGAGCTATATAGAACAGTGGATGTACCATTGTTATCTAATCTTTCCCAAAATAGGATACTTAGGTGTTTGTGTGTTCCTTTGTAAATGTATGGTTCGGGATTTTATTTGTAAATATGCAACTGGAGTTTATTGAGCATCTGCAGTGATTGCATCATTAGTATGATCTTATAGTATTGTGCATAGTAGAAGTTGCAGAACCAGGGTATAGATGGTTCTTTTAGGATTTTAATTATTTGTTTTGCGAGTGCTGTGTTTCAGTAAATGTCAGTATATGGATTGAATTTCAGGTCAATTGTGGTTGCTTAAAGTTTGTGTCGGCTGTTAATGTTTTGTTTTGTGGAATGGACAAGTGGTTTTAACTGTTTTCTAAGAGATTGTTATGTTTTTCTCTTTTGTGACTGCGTGTGGAAGCGTGCTGTATGAATGGCATATTGAATAGTGAGGTGTACTTGATTTTGCTTGCTATTGAAAATAGTATTCTGCATGCATGAGTGGAGTGCATGATTTGTCTTTTAGTTTATTGTTATATTGTGTTTGCGTGCCACATGGGATGTTTCACGCAAACAATGGGGAAATATTGATGAGTATTGATGAGTATCTTTATGTGATTTGGGTGATTATTATTTTTAGTAAGAAAGTGAACCTAAAATGTTTTTATTTTTCTATTTTGTTCTTAACACAATATTTGTATTTGCAGGCTGAGATCATGCAGCTGTATCCAGAGATTAAAGACACTAACTGAATTATTTTTGAGTTTTCCATATTTAGGTAAAATCTGTACAGATAATATTCCATAAGTGCAATCTTCAGAAGATTGAAAATTCAATGCAAGTAAACCTTTTAAAGAGAGAAAAAAAAATGAAGATAAAAGACCTTTTGTCAAGCTTGTTTTAACCACCATACTGCAGTAAAAGGTGCTGAACTATCTTTGGATCCATTCTTTGCTTTGCATGCTGGTACCAGCCCCAGAACTGGACTCTGGGTAGTCCATGACTGTTTCCTCTGATGTGTGTCATCAGAACATAAAGCTATCCTTCTCTGGACTGTGCCTTGCCGGTTGATATTGAGGACCTGTTATGCTGTTATAGGGTCAACCAATTAAATTAGGGGAGTATTGTTTTAACTCGTTTACTTATATTTCTTGTTTTGTATGCTCTTGTATTGGTGTTATTTTCTTAGTTATAAGAAGTCATATAGTTTTTTTCTACAGAAAAGTATGCCTTATTGGTATTAGTGCACATTGTAGTTTATGTACTTAAACAAAGTAAGATAAGCGTCACTCTAAACCTTGCAGTATTATAACCTATTGAATGGCCCACTGAGTATAAAAAATATGTTTGCACCTTTATAGTTTAAAGAAAATGCTGCAATATATCAGAATATTTTAGACCCTTCACCCTATAGAACACAATGAGGACATGTCTCAGCTAGAAGTTTATATTAATTATACAGAGAAATATTTATTAAGGGAGTAGCATAATTATAGTTTATGAAAGCAAATGTATTTTTCCCTTTTATTAATTGGTATGGTATCTGCAATTTGAATTTGGTAATTCCAGATGTTTGTCAAAGAAAGGATTTATCTTACCATAAATATGTGTTTACCTTTAAGATATTTTGTAGTTTTAAATGATGTTATGAGTGTATTCTTTCCTCATACAGGAGTGTGAGAGAATTTAGGTTGCATGAAATAATTAGTAAACTAGTAGTATTTATATCAGATGAGATTGTTGACTATTAGGATCATATTTGCAGAATTATAAACATTATAGATAGTAGCTGTGCAGAATAAAGCAACACTAGGTTCTTTTATCCATAGTAGTTCCAAGTAACCGTGTAAAGAGATTCATTTTTTTTAAGAAAATATTTTTATTGACGGTTATATTTTTTCATTTTTGCTACAGGGCAGGCCTTACCATAAGTTTTAGCATAGCCATTTAGCCTCTTGATGAAGTCTAGCAGTTTTCACTTGCTTAGTATTCATGAAGTATCATTTAAATTGTATAGAGAAGCTGTTAATTATTCTCTGTAAAAGTATCAATGTATTTAGTTTGTATTATATATCAACAATGTTTTTTCTTGGTTTTAAATGACATAGGATGAGTTAAGCTAAAGGAATTGTGATGCTTAAAAAAAGATGAAAGAAGTTTTATTTGGACATAATTGTGATTGTATTGGGGTGTGTACTCATCTTGTGCTGTTTTTGTTTCCTTCTCAGACTCCTTCTGACTCGAGTGTCTGATTGCTATAGGGATCCACTGGCTGCCTTGTCTACCCCATGAACAAACCATCAGATTTCCAGCATCTCCCTGCGGAAGAACACTGGATAAGCACCCCTACTGCAAATTAACTGTTTTAAAGCAAAGTGTCTGAGGAAGGTGGAGCGCTCTAGGAGGACAAAGACTGTTCTTAAAGTGATCAGAGGCCACCTAGAGACAGTTGTGCTGTTACCATGTCACCATTTATTGTAGAGAATAAACTGTTGGACATATGGGGGGGGTGCTAGCAATGCAGGTGGAGAAATAAAAGATGCAGCGTTGTTTGGGGTAGATGGGGGGCTGATTGGGTCTTTGTGCAGATAGACCGGTAGTTTTGGGGATGCTGGAAGGTAGACGGAAAGTATTGGAGAGGTCGCACCTATGTGCAGTGACAAATTGTGCCCTATTAGCATATACAATTATAACACAACATGTGAATATTTTGCTCTATAGTATTCTCACATAGAGTCCTGTTACCGTAGTATTAAGCTTATACGGTTGTTAAAGGCTTTACTAATTTTCTGCGCCTGTCTATTTTTATGTTATTCTGTTAGAATAAAAGGGTGGTATGTTAGGAATTATTGTTAGCATGACCAGCGCCATCTTGTTCTTGGCTGCCATTTTGTCTTTGGCATCCATCTTGTCTCAATAACCTTTTATTATAGGGGTTTATTATGTAGTGAGAAATATGCTGATGTTAGGGAGACTTGCATAGCTAGAATAGCCCTGAGAATGACCCTGACAATGTGCTTGGATGCATTGCTATCTCTACAAGATGTCAAACGGCCTTTATTTGTGCTGGGCTATGAGGCCCAGATTTACTGTTATCTGAAGTTAGGTATTTCTATAAAAATGACTCCCTAACACTCCTTTTCTTCCAATTATATTTTAAATGAGTTTCTTTGTTCTTGCAGAAATACTATGTAAGATGATATAATTATGAATACGTCACTTGTTAACCCTATATACTGTAACTCTTGGCTATAAAAAGTGCCTTTCAACTTGCAATAAACAGAATAGCTTTTGGAATCATAGCTGCGTGGTCTGAAATCTTTTCTCATGGATGTCCTGAACAAATAATGTATTAATTTCCAGTTGGTATGGTGTGCCTGATGCCCAGCTCTGAACTGACACCCCCCTCCTGAAAACAACGCCTAACAGGTGTATTGGGTGGGTTTATTGTTTAGGTTAGGGCTTTGGGCTGCAATAGAACTAAATGCCCTTTTAAGGGCAATGCCCATCCAAATGCCCTTTTCAGGGCAATGGGGAGCTTAGGTTTTTTTTGTTAGGCTTTTTTTGGGGGGTTGATTGTGTGGGTGGTGGGTTTTACTGTTGGGTGAGTGTTTGTATTTTTTTTTTACAGGAAAAAGAGCTGATGTTTTTGTGGCAATGCACCGCAAAAGGCCCTTTTAAGGGCTATTGGTAGTTTAGTTTAGGCTAGGGTTTTTTTTTTAATTTTGGGGGGGCTTTTTTATTTTGATAGGGCTATTAGATTAGGTGTAATTAGTTTAAAGATCTGTAATTTGTTTTTTATTTTCTGTAATTTAGTGGGGGTTTCTTGCAATTTAGCTAATTTTATTTAATTTATTTAATTGTATTTAATGTAGGGAATTTATTTAATTATAGTGTAAGGTTACGTGTTAGTGTAACTTAGGTTAGGTTTTATTTTACAGGTAAATTTGTATTTATTTTAGCTAGGTAGTTATTAAATAGTTAATAACTATTAGTAACTATTCTACCTAGTTAAAATAAATACAAACTTGCCTGTAAAATAAAAATAAACCCTAAGATATATACAATGTAACTATTAGTTATGTTGTAGCTATCTTAGGGTTTATTTTATAGGTAAGTATTGAGTTTTAAATAGGAATAATTTAGGTAATGATATTAATTTTATTTAGATTTATTTAAATTATATTTAAGTTAGGGGCTGTTAGGGTTAGGGTTAGACTTAGATTTAGGGGTTAATAAATATAATATAGTGGCGGCGACATTGGGGGTGGCAGATTAGGGGTTAATAAATGTAGGTAGGTTGCGGCCACATTGGGGGAGGGGGATTAGGGGGTTAATGTAGGTGTCGGCGATGTTGGGGGCAGCAGATTAGGGGTTAATAAGTATAATGTAGGTGGCAGAGATGCCCGGAGCAACAGATTAGGGGTTAATCAGTATAATGCAGGTGCCGGCGATGTTGGGGGTGGCAGATTAGGGGTTAATAAGTGTAAGATTAGGGGTGTTTAGACTTGGGGTTCATGTTAGGGTGTTAGGTGTAAACATAAAATGTGTTTCCCTATAGGAATCAATGGGGCTGCGTTACGGGGCTTTACGCTGCTTTATTGCAGGTGTTATGCTTTTTTTCAGCCTGCTCTCCTCATTGATGTCTATGGGGAAATCGTGCACGAGCACGTACAACCAGCTCACCGCTGACTTAAGCAGCGCTGGTTTTGGAGTGCGGTATGGAGCACAATTTTGCTCTACGCTCACCTCTTGTCTTTTAACGCCGGGTTTGTAAAAACCTGTTATACCAGCGCTGTAGGTAAGTGAGCGGTGAGAAAATACTGCATGGTAGCATCGCACAGCTCATAACGCAAAACTCGTAATCTACCCGAAAGTATTTTCCAAAAATGCGTAGAAAAATGTGTTAGCTTGGGAAATTTGTAGTGTAGTTCTTCTTGCAAAACAAAATGAAAATAAAAATTGTGTGTATATATATATATATATATACAGTATATATATATACACACACACACTCATACATACATACAACACACAGAGGGATTCTAGCACTCACTTGTAAGCACTCAGCTGAGATTAAAAGAAAAATTGGAAGAGTTAGTTACTGCATCTGTCCAAATGGGACCAGGTACCACGTCAAGGTCTCTCCCGAAACCTGGGTCCCTAATACAGCAAAACAGTGCAAGCTATCAATTAAACAAACTGGGAACAAGTCAAGGGTGCACAGACTTAGATATGTACAAAACATGGAACGGGACTGAGCTCTCAGACTGGACTAGGAACACATCCCATGACCCTGCAACATGCACAGCCCTGGGTGCTCAACAGCACTCACAGGTAACTGTACTATCCCCAGATTTCCAGGCAAAGGTGTAACTAGAAACCACAGGGCCCAGGTGCAAGAATCTAAGAAGGGCACCCCCACCTACCCCCCATCTCAGCCAAAAAAAGGTGAGTTTGATACATATATTTTTTTTAACATTTAACACAGAAAATATTGTTAATCAGATTACATGTCTGCAAAAGAAGGTACCCTGTGCCCACAGTTTGTTAGATGGTCTGACCCCCTATTACTGACACTGTTTAACCCACCAGTACTGTATACAGTGAGTTGTTCAAATCAGCCAATAGAATTTCAGTAGCTCTCATCCTATTGGCTGATTTGAACAGCCAATAGGATTTCAGAAGCTTGACTTGTATTGGCAGATTTGAATTTAACACTCAAATCAGCCAATAGGAATGCAAGGGCCGCCATCTTGAATTGTGTCTCTTGCATTGAAGCTTCACTTTACGGCGGCGACCGTAAGAAGAGGAGCTCCGCGTCGGATGGCTTCAGGATGGACCCGCTCCGGGCCGCAAATATGAAGATAGAAAATACCGCTTGGATGAAGACTTCTTCCATCTGGATGGAGGAAGACATCGCCACCTGGATGAATGAAGACATCGCCGCCTGGATGAAGACTTCTCCATCTGGATGTCGGGACTTCAGAACTGCAAGTGGATCTTCAGGGGTTAGTGTTAGGATTTTTTTACATTTTTTGGGTGGGTTTTTATTTTAGATTATGGTTTGGGTGTCAGGGTTTTTTCCCTGTTTGTTTGCCATGTGCTGCTGGCAGCCATTTTACTCACCTCTCTTGCTGACTATAGTGCATTGTGGGGGATGCTGCTCATTTCCTGCACTTCCTTTTATGGCCAGACTGGTGTGCATCATACGTGTGAGACAGGATGCAGTCTCATAATTGTGATGTCATCACTTATTATTTAAAGGGCCTCTGTTCAGTATGCTGTGCCTTTGCGTTGTCTCAGACCTGTTTGTGAGAGTTCCTGTGTATTACCTGGCTGCCTGACGTCCTTCCTGGTTCCTGATCCCTGGCTTGTTCCTGACTCTGCGGTGTTCCTTGTTCCTGATTCCGGCTCGTCTGACTATTCGCTTTGGCTCCTGACTCGGCTTGTCTAACTACCAGCTCTGGTTTTGACTCCTGGCTTGTTATTTGACTTGTGGACTTTTTATTATTTTTTACACTTTTTGTCTCAGTCTGATTCCTAGCACCCTGACATTGGGCTTGTAAAAGAGCTAAATGCCCTTTAAAGGGCAATGCCCATCCAAATGCCCTTTTCAGGGCAATGGGTAGCTTAGTTTTTTTTTACAGTTAGGGTTTTTATTTGGGGGGGGGGTTGGTTGGGTGGTGGGTTTTACTGTTGTGGGTGTTTGTATTTTTTTTACAGGTAAAAGAGCTGATATCTTTTAAGGGCCATTGGTAGTTTATTGTAGGCTAGGGTGTTTTTTATTTTGGGGGGACTTTTTTATTTTGATAGGGCTATTAGATTAAGTGTAAAAAAAAATATTTTGGATAATTTAGTTTGTTCTTTTTCGTAATATAGTGTTTGTTATTTTTTGCAACTTAATGTTTTTTTTTGTAATTTAGTACTTTGCAATAATGTTTAATTGTATATTTAAATAATTTAGTAGTGCTTTTAATATGTAATTTAGTTTATTTAATTGGTAGTTTAATTTAAAGGGACAGTCAACACCTGTATTTTTGTTTTTTTAAAAGATTGATAATCTCTTAATTACCAATTCCCCAGTTTTGCATAACCAACAGAGTTATAATTATACATGTTTTACCTCTGTAATTACCTTGTATCTAAGCCTCAGCAGACTGCCCCCTTATTTCAGTTATTTTGAAAGACTTGCATTTTAGCAAATCAGAGCTGTCTCCATGGTAAATTCACGTGCATGAGCTCAATGTTATCTATTTGAAACACGTGAACTAATGCCCTCTAGTGGTGAAAAACTATCAAAATGCATTTAGATTAGAGACAGCCTTCAAGGTCTAAGAAATTAGCATATGAACCTCCTAGGTTTAGCTTTCAACTAAGAATACCAAGAGAACAAGGCAAAATTGGTGATAAAAGTAAATTGGAAAGTTGTTTAAAATTACATGCCCTATTTTAAACAGGAAAGTTTTTTTTGGACTTGACTGTCCCTTAATTTTAGTATAATAGTTAGAATAGGTTAATTTATAGTTTAAAATTAGTTTATTTTAATTCTACAGGTTTTAATTTATATTAAGATATGGATCTTGTAATTTTAATTTAAAGTTAAGGGGTTGTTAGGTTTAGGGGTTAATAGCTTAATTTAGTTTTTGGCGATGTGGGGGGCTGACGGTTTAGGGGTTAATAGGTTTAGTTAGTGGTAGTGATGTGGGAGGCCAGAGGTTTAGGGGTTAATTAGTTTTAGTGGCGGCGATGTCGGGGAGCAGCGGAATAGGGTTAATTACATTTTATTTGTGTTAGCGATGTCGGGGGTGGCAGATTAGGGGTGTTTAGACTCAGGGTTTATGTTAGGGTGTTAGGTGTAAACATAACTTTTTTCAACCATAGAAATCAATGGGGTATAATTCATTGTCTTGCAGCATCGAACATAAGCTTTAGTTGCGTTCAGACTCCCATTGATTTCTATAGCATCCGCGGCTTCAAGGGTGGCGGTTTGAAAACCAGGTACGGTGCTTCGGAATAGGCGTGAGCATACCTGTTAAATGTTTGATAAATTAGAAAAAGTGTCAAATAGAGTCGAATGTGTATTCGGAACATCTGTAATGACGTAAGCATTGCTCTGCATCGGATTGAGATCGCGGGATCATATGTTATGTCACAAATTTCAACATTTGCCAATCTTGATGCTTTGACAACTAGGTCAAATCAATCTCGCAACAATTACGATGCGAAATTCCAGAGTATTTTCAGTTGATGCTTTCATAAATAGGCCCCTTTGTAATAAAAAATACTGTATATCATTTAAATAATAAAAAAGTTTTAAAAAGGATATAGTATATGGCAAAGTGTTTGACTGGAAAGGCCTCTTATGTGTATGTATATATATACTATGTGTATATGTCTAAATGTGTTTATATGTATGTATATGTATATAATTTGCCTAGAGGAATATGGCTGCACACTTTACTGATGAGGCCCAAGAAGGGTCGAAACGATGGTCTGGGGCTGCTGTGTTCCTTGTTCAGAAGAGAATTGCCTGGTATTTCAGGACTGGACTGACTTGTATAAGCGGGATCAGATTGATATACTTCAGGATAGATCTTTTCTGTGAAAAGCATATTTGGGCAAAAAGAGGCTGCTCCTGGGTGTTAATCTGCCATAAGACAAGCTATTAAGCTCTATATTAAAGCCCTTTGCCTTTTTTTCCCTAAAACCTGAGATCTTTCTCGTGCAATATTTATTAGATGCTGTTATTATGAGTGTAACTGTACTTCTAATGTATTTTTTATGTGTTTTGTAACACGAGAGAAATAGGTAATCAGAGCTCTGAGGACGCCCTAACCCAACGAGCGTTAACTTTAATTGCGCTCAAGCAATTGCGATTACTTTCAACTTGTAATAGGTGCGGAAAAACAGATGCGCGTCAACACCAGCATTAAACGCCTTATCGCTCGCACAAAAAAGTTATTGCTCCACTCGTAATCTGACCTATTGTTAGCATAAATATAGTACCAAATATCATGATAAATCAATCCTACAGATCTTGAGAAAGCACATACTATCTAATTTAATATTAATAATCATCACCCTCATCATTTCCTTGAGATACAATTTCAACTAGTTTAGATACAGGTTACATACAATACAGATCAGTGATTTCTGTAAGATTTCTACTTTATCCACACACAATATTTACAAAAATACAACTATTCAATATAATGCTACTTCTTCAGACAAATGCCTTATAACCACTGGAGCTGCTTTTTAATTAAATAAACCTCATCTCGTCTAGATATCTGGTGAGCGGTACCGGCCCCCTGCAGATGGGCCTTAAGGATTAGCAGAAAATCCTTCTCTAGCTCCAAACAGATGGACGGCAAGTGTCTGATAAATATTAGGACAGGGTCTGTTTTCTTCTGCGTCTAAAAGATATACTGTATACGCCGAAAATTACGTTTCCAATCAGTACCCTTTTCAATGCTGTGAAAGCAAAAGGAAAAGAACCATTGATGCAGTATGTGTATATTATGACCTCATCTGTAGAAAGGCACTTGACTTTAACTTGTCCAATCTCATATCAGAGAAATGTGATAGTTTTTCATCCATTATATTTATTATTGATTGATTTATCTTATTTACAGTTTCATTTAATTGGAGTTGTTACAATATTTCAACTTCAGATTTATTTTATTAAGTGATTTTTTTTCCAGTTTGAGTTTCTGTTTTCTTCAATGGTTTAGTGAAAATATGCATTAATAACTTAAAGTGACATTAAACACTAAGGGGGCGATTTTTTACAGTGCGGACGGACATGATACGATGTAGCATATCATATCCGCCACACATCCATAAATGTTGACAGCTTACGCTGTTGGCATTTATCATTGCACAAGCAGTTCTTGTGAACTGCTTGTGCAATGCTGCCCCCTGCAGATTTGCGCTAGCAGGGGGTGTCAATCATCCAGATCGTATACAAGCTCGCAGTAGCAATTAGTGCTTATAAAGTTAACCAGAGATCAGATCTCCCCAAAATCAAGTGTAATAAACTTTATTACAAAATAAAGCTAGTAGCATCTTTATTTTTTAATAAAGTAACTGCACTTAGCAGTTTTTGGGGGCTAAAATTGGGGGCTGTAATGTGCCTTTACATTGTAGTCTATGGAAACTGTGTGTTCCCTGTAAATATATATGTATATGCTTATATACATATATATTTATGTGTTAGTATGTGTTTATACAGATATATTTATGTGTTACTATGTGTATATACATATATATTTATGTGTTAGTATGTGTATATACATATATATGTATGTGCTTAATATGCTTATATACATATATAAATATGTGTTAATATGCTTATATACATATATATATATATTTATGTGTTAATATGTTTATATACATGTATATTTATGTGTTAATATGTGTATACACATACATATTTATGTGTTAATATGCTTATATACATATATATTTATGTGTTAATATGTGTATATACATATATATGTATGTGCTTAATATGCTTATATACATATATAAATATGTGTTAATATGCTTATATACATATATATATTTATGTGTTAGTATGCTTATATACATATATATTTATGTGTTATGTGTATACACATATATATTTATGTGTTAATATGCTTATATACATATATATTTATGTGTTAATATGTGTATATACATATATATTTATGTGTTATTATGTGTATATACATATATATTTATGTGTTACTATGTGTATATACATATATATTTATGTGTTACTATGTGTATATACATATATATTTATGTGTTAATATGCTTATATACATATATATTTATGTGTTAATATGTGTATATACATATATATGTATGTGCTTAATATGCTTATATACATATATAAATATGTGTTAATATGCTTATATACATATATATATTTATGTGTTAGTATGCTTATATACATATATATTTATGTGTTAATATGTGTATACACATATATATTTATGTGTTAATATGCTTATATACATATATATTTATGTGTTAATATGTGTATATACATATATATTTATGTGTTATTATGTGTATATACATATATATTTATGTGTTACTTACTATGTGTATATACATATATATTTATGTGTTACTATGTGTATATACATATATATTTATGTGTTAGTATGTGTATATACATATATATTTATGTTAGTATGTGTATATACATATATATTTATGTGTTACTATGTGTATATACATATATATGTGTTACTATGTATGTGTACATATATATTTATGTGTTACTATGTGTATATACATATATATTTATGTGTTACTATGTGTATATACATATATATTTATGTTAGTATGTGTATATACATATATATTTATGTGTTACTATGTGTATATACATATATATTTATGTGTTACTATGTGTATATACATATATATTTATGTTAGTATGTGTATATACATATATATTTATGTGTTACTATGTGTATATACATATATATTTATGTGTTACTATGCTTATATACATATATATTTATGTGTTACTATGCGTATGTACATATATATTTATGTTAGTATGTGTATATACATATATATTTATGTGTTACTATGTGTATATACATATATATATATATATATATATATATATATATATATATATGTGTGTGTGTGTTAATATGTGTACAGGTGGCCCTTGATTTACGCCGGTTCCATTTGCGCCATTTCAGAATAACAACCTTTTTTTTCAGTCATGTGACTGCTATTGAAAGCATTGAGAAGTATTGCATTGATTAATATAGCCAGTAGGTGGAGCTGTCCACTTGTGTTGCAGTAAAGATATGCAAAGCCAAGCACAGAAACTGGCTGGAATTAATTAGTCTAGCTAGATGAGCTATCGAGCAGCTTTCATAGGAACAAGATCTTCCTTGTCTATAAATTAGTCCAGATTTGAATGCATAGAAAGAACTGTTTGCAGAAAAATGCAAGTAAAGTCTGTGTTGTGAGATTATTTCATAAGGTTTATAATGCAGTTTAGCAAATGTTTTTGTTCATTTAACTTAGTTTAATTATATATTCTGTGTTGTGTGATTATTTTATTAGGTTTATAATGCTGTTTAGTATTTGAAGTCTTCATTTCAAAGCTTTAAAAATAATGTATTAGGTGTTACTTATGACAATTTTGATAGGGGCCTGGAATCTAACGCCCTCACTTCCTATTGACTTACATTATAAACTGGGTTTCAATTTACAATGGTTTCGATTTACAACCATTCCTTCTGGAACCTAACCCCGGCGTAAACTGAGGGCTACCTGTATATATATATATATATATGTAAATGCTTAATATGCTTATATACATATATAAATATGTGTTAATATGGTGATATACATATATATTTATGTGTTAATATGCTTATATGCATATATATTTATGTGTTACTATGTGTATATACATATATATTTATGTGATAATTTGTGTATATACATATATATTTATGTGTTACTATGTGTATATACATATATATTTATGTGTTACTATGTGTATATACATATATATTTATGTGTTCTAATGTGTATATACATATATATTTATGTGTTAATATGAATATATACATATATATTTATGTGTTACTATGTGTATATACATATATATTTATGTGATAATTTGTGTATATACATATATATTTATGTGTTACTATGTGTATATACATATATATTTATGTGTTACTATGTGTATATACATATATATTTATGTGTTCTAATGTGTATATACATATATATTTATGTGTTAATATGAATATATACATATATATTTATGTGTTACTATGTGTATATACATACATATTTATGTGTTAGTATGTGTATATACATAAATATTTATGTGTTAATATGTGTATATAAATACATATTTATGTGTTAATATGTGTATATACATATATATTTATGTGTTAATTTGCTTATTGTCAGTATATTTATAAGAATCTTCAGTAGTGCTCTCCAAATAATATATCAGTCTATGGCAGGGTTATAACACAATATATTTAAATAATTATCCTTTAAAATAAACCCTCAATCAATATGCATCTACTAGAAACCATAAAATTAATATAAATATCTGAATTCTTTTTATTAGTTAATATCTATGAGCATATTGGAATATATTTGTAATACCAGAATATGAAACAATATTATACACGTTTAAAAAAAAAACCAAAAAAACTATTTAGATATGCTATACTTCTTATAAACTCATAAGAGTTTACCTTTAAAACCAGCCTTATTTAAAAATAGCCTTTCTTTCAATTAACACAATGGGATTCTAAGTAAAATACTAAGCTATTTACCCACGCTTTACTCTAACACAATTCTACTTTGAAATATCAGAATTTTTACAGATAAATTACTTAGCATCAATGATATATGTTTAACAATATACAGGCTATGAAATACAGTTTAAAAACACAATTTGCTCTTTTCAATCTACCCCAATCTTTTAATACGTTACCAGGATGAACACCAATCGATATCCAATATCTTTCAGCAGGTTTTAATCTCACCTCAGAAATACCAATAAGTATATTTTGCAATCAATGAGAAAAAGGTAGATCAGCTTTGCCAAAGTAAAATGGTATCTCACGCCCAGCACACTAGTTATAAGTTAGCCAGCAGAATCTGTGTGTCCTGTTTCTTCATCATAGGTGAGGATAATGGGTGGCCCTTCGAAACCTTGTCCCTGCTATTGGTTCACCTTGTGAATGTACGTTGCCAAGGAGATGCATTCTTGCAACAACCAATCGTCTCCTGGCTACAATATCTGTATCGCAACACCGGACCTTGTCCATCGGGGGCAGTGTGACAAACAAACACAGCAATACATTTATTATCAATTTCTAGACAGTGAAAGAAAATATTTCTTTAAAATGTGTAATAATGTCATAATTTCCTTACATTAATAAATTATATGTTTATATGTACTGTATTATATCACATTATTTATTCTGATCAATTTGACATGATACACAGTGTGCCCTCAACACCATACCATATCAAAACAACTATACTGCTAATTATTCCAAAATTAATAGCATTTATACATCTGTTATATTTTCAGAGCTGTGTCTAAACTTTCACAAACATCTAGTATATAATCATATGACATTATTCAGATATCCCATGCAGGCAATCCTACACTCAGTATCCTCAAGCCCCATCTGTAAAATAGAAAAATTATGTTATATGTAATTAAACAATGGGATTATCACAATTTCCAATCAATTTACTACAGGTTTGAATCTATTTTTCATATATATACCCAACACAGCAATTATCCCTTTAATATAATATGTCCCTGAATATATGTATATATATATATATATATATATATATATATATATATATATATATATATATATACACACACATGTATTAATTTCTATGCTGTCTTTTAACAATGGGTTTATTTCAATTGCCATTTAATCTATTACAAAATTTTAATCCATCTTCCACATATATATTAATTTATATGCAGTGTTCAAAACCATACAAAAATCCAGCAGATCACACACTGCCATATATTTATTCATCCAGATATCTCATTAAATCAGTTGGTCTTATAATTTTCATTAGATTTCTGGAAAACAGAGAGAATAAAAAAAAAATGTTTTTATTTTTGAGTCCATGTTTCAGGGCTAGTATACTCCCCCAGACGTAGTCTCTGCATTACGTATATTTAAGTTTCAAAGTTACACAGCAGAGGTCATTTTACAAGTCTTTGATAATTATCAGTTCCTTTTTAAACAAATTGTTCTTTCTTGAAGTTTTCACCTCCAGCTAGGGAGCAAATGCTGCGTTTTAAAGTTCCTGGAGACATCCTGTTTGTATTTAGTATTGAGATGTGCATTCAAATTGTGAGTTTTTTGGATCAAATCCTGACATCAGAATTTCAACCCTATTTCAGTAATATCTGATAAAAATATGGTTTCATACATAAACACATTTCCCTATCCTATTGACATACATACATATATATATATATATATATATATATATATATATATATATATACATATATATATATATATATATATATATATATATATATATATATGTCATTTACCTGTACCCTGACATAATTCCCCCTTTCAAATATATGTAGGACACATGTATTTGAATTGGATCAAAGTCAGTGGTACTTGGTGAGGATATTGGCCATATACATCATAGACAGTCCTTTAAGTAGATAGTCCGTCATTTTTGAGCCTTCATGTTTATCAGCTAGGCATCTTTAAACTACAGTACTATTTTTAGTGTATTTGGGGATATGATACTTCATTCTCCCTCTATTACTTGTAGTTGAGACCTAGGAAGACATGCTCGCAGCTGATTGATATGGACCCATTTATCTATGAAACTTTCATTTTTAGGCCTCAGGTTTTTAACTAATGTAGCGTAAGTACAAATTTCTGGAGTCGCCAGTGACTTACGGTACTTTAGCAACTGCCGCCGCATAAAAAAACTGACTAAAATATTAAATCTCCCGTTACTGTCTAACACACCCATTTCCAAAAATAACCCGACACGTATACCCCTCTATCCGCAATCCCCCCTCTCACTCCTAATAATAAATATATTAACCCCTAAACCGCCGCTCCTGGACCCCGCAGTATTGTAATAATCTCCCACAGGAAGAGGGAGTTTATTACAATACTGACCAAGATGGACGGAGTACCAGGGCCAGAAGGAACCAATGAGCCCAGCATATCAGACAAAACTCCCGAAGAAGCAAGCTTTGACCGGACAGTTAAAATAAGACTGGCACATTATGGCCCCAACCCGACTGCTGAAATTATCGACCGGGTCATAGCAGCTGTGGATGCCAACCTATCTCACCAAAGCAGGGCTGCAGCAGCCCAAGTCACAGCAACCCCAGTGGAAAAGAGAAAGGTACATTTTGCAGCTTTTAAAAACTTCATGGAAACAGAAGGAGAGATTGATGGGTACCTTGCAGATTTTGAGAGGCAATGTGCACTACACAAGGTACCCGCAGAGGACTGGGTCACGATATTATCTGGAAAATGATCCGGCCGGGCCAGTGAGGCTTTTCGGGCCATTCCAGATGAGGAAGTCGGGATTATAATGCTGTAAAAGAGGCTCTGCTCTCCAGGTATGTGATTACACCGGTTGCATACAGGAGACGGTTCAGAGACACTGTTAAACTAGCTGGAGATTCCTACGTCGAGTGGGCATATAAGGTGCACCGCACAGCAGCTCACTGGATAGTGGGGTGCCAAGCCGTATCTGGGGAAGAGGTGCTGCAGCTATTCCTGTTGGAACATTGCTTCGACAAGTTATCCGCAGGAGTTAGAGAGTGGGTTCGGGACCGTAAACCCTCCACTCTGCATGAAGCTGCTCGCCTGGCAGATGAGTATACGGATGCCCGCAAACTGGACACTGCTACCACTAAGATTCCTGCCAGAGTGGAGTACAGACCCACAGTCACCCCAGCAGCTACCAGTTACCAACCCCCGGTGCACCGCTCTACCATACCGCCTTCAGCCATGAACTATCCTCAGACAGCCCAGTTCAACTCACGGGATTACTCACAGACTATTCAGTGCTTTGGATTTAAGCAACTAGGGCACAAAAGACCAGAGTGTCCCATAAACACAGCGAACCAAGCACAGTCCTGGAGAAGACCCGCCGGCGGAAACCCACGTAACCCTCAGCCTGCTGCCCACTGCGTAGAGGAGGAAGAATGCTGGGGCATCCTACATGAAGCAGACCCCATGCAAGCTGCCCACCGGGATAACTGGCAACAACACCGGCAACTGGTTAAAGTGAAAGGGAAGGAGGTCAGTGGTCTACGGGATACTAGTGCTACCATGACCTTGCTCCAAAAGAACTTGGTGTCTGAGAACCAGCACACCGGAGACACTGTGACTGTGAGGGTAGCAGGGGGCACTGTGTTCCGCCTACCTGTTGCCCGGGTACATTTGGATTGGGGAGTGGGCTCTAGACATGTGAATGTGGGGGTCATGAAGGACTTACCATCTGATGTTCTCCTTGGAAATAACTTGGCCCCCCTTGTTTCTGCCTATGCTCCCATGCATCCCGCCGATGTTAACCCAGTGGCTACCCGTGCCGCAGAGACTGACCCACCTGCTGCTGAGCCCCAGGACGCTGAGCTCAGTAAATCTCTGTCCGCTATTGATATGTGGAAGTCCCGTTACAATGCACTGATGAAGGAGAAGAGTCAAGTAGAGGATGAAATGGTCACGTTAAACAATCACATAACGGTGCTAGTGGGAGAGAAGAGGAGCGCAGAGGAAAAAGCATATTTAGAACAGGAATCTCTGCTAGACAAGCTGCACCGACAGACTGCAGAAAACACCAGCTTCAGAGTGGAACATGAAACATTAAAGACAAACTTAGCTACACTGGAGGAGAAGCTGACGCTGGCACATAGTGAGGTGCAGCAACTCAAGGGCAACCTACGTCAGTATGAAGGACTTGTGGATACCTATAAAGAGCAGGCACAAAAAACTTGTAAAGAAACCAATGAGATTTGTCTCCAACTGGAAAGAAGCGTCTCTGAAAACAAAAACTTGAAGGAATGTTTAGCCCTGGTCTGGGCACTGAAGAAGTTGAACCCTTATTTATATGGACAGGAATGCTCTCTCATAATGGGAATGCAGATGGATTGTCCCGGCAAACTAACATTCCTACCACTTCCTAGTCCGGTCATCCCCAAGTTGACCCGCCAAAGGGTCAAGCCGGGTCTGCCGGAGTGTCCCACCAGGAGGGGGCCATGTGACAGACCCCTCTGTCAACCTTCCTACGGATTATGGATTCAGGCATTATGTTAAGTCACCCTGTGCCCATTATAGGTACAGGGTGCAAATCCAACAGTACTGGAGGGGTTAACTTCAGTTTTGAATAACTGTTAGTTTTGAGTAACTGTATTGTCTAAGACAGTTGTTGTTAGCAGTTGTAGTTGTTGCACAAGTTTTTAAGCAGTGGCTAGAAGCAAAATAAATAGCTGATTTAGACTTAAACTTGGACTGAATTATTTAGACGACATTTTTAAGATGAGGATGTCTCTGCCTAACTAAAAGATATTGCGGATCCTACTGCCTCTCCGCTACAGTAACTTAGGTTAGGATTTATTTTACAGGTAATTTGGTAGTTATTAACTATTTAATAGCTATTGTACCTAGTTAAAATAAATACAAAGTTACCTGTAAAATAAATATAAACCCTAAAATAGCTACAATGTAATTATTAATTATATTGTAGCTATCTTAGGGTTTATTTTATAGGTAAGTATTTAGATTTAAATAGGAATAATTTAGTTAATATTATTAATATTATTTAGATTTATTTTAATAATAATTAAGTTAGGGGGTGTTAGGGTTAGACTTAGGTTTAGTGGTTAATAATTTTAATATAGGTGGCGGCGGTTTAGGGGGATTAGATTAGGGGTTAATAATTTTAATATAGGTGGCGGCGGTGTAGGGGGATTAGATTAGGGGTTAATAATTTTAATATAGGTGGCGGCGGTGTAGGGGGATTAGATTAGGGGTTAATAAATGTAATATAGGTGGCGGCGGGGTAGGGGGCTCAGATTAGGGGTTAATAGAGTTATTATAGGTGGCGGCAGGGTAGGGGGATCAGATTAGGGGTTAATATAGTTAATGTAGGTGGCAGCGGGGTAGGGGGCTCACATTAGGGGGTAATACATTTAATATAGCTGGCGGCAGTGTAGGGGGTCAGATTAGGGGGTAATACATATAATGTAGGTGGCGGCGGGGTCCGGGAGCAGCGGTTTAGGGGTTAAACACTTTATTAGGGATTGCGGTGGGGATTGCGGTTGACAGGTAGATAGACATTGTGCATGCGTTAGGTGTTAGGTTTTATTTTGCAGGTAGTTTAGGGAGATACGAGGCTCCAATACTCAGCGTAAGGCTTACTATGCCTGCAATTTGTGGCGAGGTGAAAATGGAGTAAGATTTCTCCATTTTCGCCACGTAAGTCCTTACGCTGTATATTGGATACCAAACTGCGTGGGTTTGGTATATCACTCTATGGGCCAAAAAACTACGGCCGAAGGGTGAAATATACGAGCATAACTTCTAGGTTACGCCGTATATGTGATACTAAACCCACGCAATATTTTGCGTCACCGGCTTCTGCGGGCAATGCTGCATACCGGATCGGGCCCCCAGTTAGTACTTCTGTCCTTTTAGTAGTGGGCCTACTCAACGATGGGCCCTGGTGCAATTTTTTTTGGGGGGCCCCCAAAGTTAACTCAGTATTAAACAATAGTAATAATATATATCTGATCTGTATAATTATTTTGAGAAAAGATGAACCTGCAACCTGCACTAATAAAAAGCTCCCCTGAATTAGGACTGTACAAATTCTGCACATGTCTACGTATAGACTGGCTGCTATGGGTGCCACCAGCACTTGGATCCTGGTGCCACTGTACCTGCTGCACCAATGGTAGTTCTGCCACTGTGTCTTCTACGCATATGTATGAAAGTGTTTCTGATCATTGGAGATTGCAGCATCTGCACTTCTATGTATGGTTATCTAATTGCTACATCTGTCTTTAGCAACCCTTGCAAAAGCTGGGACCTAGATATATTGGGGGGTAGTTATCAAGCCGTCAACCTCAAATACGCTGGAATTCCGCAGCGTATTTGTGGCGAGGCTGATTCGCCTTAGTTATCAAAGGCTCGAGACCGGCAAAAGTAGAATTTTGTGACGTAAGCTTCGATCCGCCGGACTCAGTCCGACACAGATCGATTCTTACGTCACTCCAGATGTTCCGCACACAAGTGCGGCACATTCTCACTACTTTTGCTAGCTATCAAAAAACTAGCAGGTACGCTCGGCACTTTTACGGCCCAGCGTACCTGGTTTTCAATCCGCCACCCCTGGAGGCGGCGGATCCCATAGGAATCAATGGGAGTCTGACCATAGCGAAAGTACAAGTTCGCTGCTGACAGACATCCCATTGATTTCTATGGGAGCTGTCTACACCTAACACCCTAACATGTACCCCGAGTCTAAACACCACTAATCTGACCCCCCCTACACCGCCGCAACTAAATAAAGTTATTACCCCCTAAACCGCCGCTCCCGGAGCCCACCGCAAGCTACTCTATACATATTAACCCCTAAACCGCCGCTCCCGGAGCCCACCGCAACCTATATTAAATGTATTAACCCCTAATCTGCCCCCCCTACACCGTCGCCACCTATAATAAATTTATTAACCCCTATCCTGCCCCCCACTACGCCGCCGCCACTGTAATAAAATTATTAACCCCTAAACCTAAGTCTAACCCTAAACCTAACGCCCCCCTAACTTAAATATTAATTAAATAAATCTAAATAAATTAACTCTTATTAACTAAATGAATCCTATTTAAAACTAAATACTTACCTATAAAATAAACCCTAATATAGCTACAATATAAATAATAATTATATTCTAGCTATCTTAGGATTTATTTTTATTTTACAGGTACCTTTCAATTTATTTTAACCATGTACAATAGCTATTAAATAGTTATTAACTATTTAATAGCTTACCTAGCTAAAATAAAGAGAAATGTACCTGTGAAATAAATCCTAACCTAAGTTACAATTACACCTAACACTACACTATACTTTAATAAATTATTCCTATTTAAAAATAAATACTTACCTGTAAAATAAACCCTAAGATAGCTACAATGTAATTAATACTTATATTATAGCTATCTTAGGATTTATATTTAGTTTACAGGTAACTTTGTATTTATTTTAGCTAGTTAGAATAGTTATTAAATAGTTATTAACTATTTAATAACTACCTAGCTAAAAGAAATACAAAATTACCTGTAAAATAAATCCTAACTTAAGTTACAATTAAACCTAATACTACACTATCATTAAATTAATTAAATAAACTACCTACAAATAACTACAATGAAATACAATTACATAAACTAACTAAAGTACAAAAAATAAAAAAAGCTAAGTTACAAAAAATAAAAAATTAAGTTACAAACATGTTCAAAATATTACAACAATTTTAAGCTACTTACACCTAATCTAAGCCCCCTAATAAAATAACAAACCCCCCCAAAATAAAAAAAATCCCTACCCTATTCTAAATTACATAAATTTCAAAGCTCTTTTACCTTACCAGCCCTTAAAAGGGCCATTTGTGGGGGCATGCCCCAAAAAGTTCAGCTCTTTTGCCTGTAAAAGAAAAATACAACCCCCCCCCCAACATTAAAACCCACCACCCACATACCCCTAATCTAACCCAAACCCCCTTACAAAAACCTAACACTAATCCCCTGAAGATCATCCTACCTTGAGTCGTCTTCACTCAGCCGAGCCACCGATGGAACTGAAGAGGACATCCGGAGCGGAAGAAGTTAATCCTCCAAGCGGCGCTGAAGAAATCTTCCATCCGATGAAGTCATCATCCAGGCGTCGCTGAAGAAGTCTTCGATCCGGCCGATGTCATCTTCAAAGAGGCGCTGAAGAGGTCTTCTATCCGGGCGAAGTCATCTTCCAAGCCGGGTCTTGAATCTTCCTTCCGCCGACGCGGAACCACCTTCTTCACCGACGGACTACGACGAATGACGGCTCCTTTAAGGGACGTCATCCAAGATGGCGTCCCCTCAATTCCGATTGGCTGATAGGATTCTATCAGCCAATCGGAATTAAGGTAGGAAAAATCTGATTGGCTGATGGAATCAGCCAATCAGATTGAGCTCGCATTCTATTGGCTGTTCCGATCAGCCAATAGAATGCGAGCTCAATCTGATTGGCTGATTGGATCAGCCAATAGGATTGAACTTGAATCTGATTGGCTGATTCCATCAGCCAATCAGATTTTCCTACCTTAATTCCGATTGGCTGATAGAATCCTATCAGCCAATCGGAATTGAGGGGATGCCATCTTGGATGACGTCCCTTAAAGGAGCCGTCATTCGTCGTAGTCCGTCGGTGAAGAAGGTGGTTCCGCGTCGGCGGAAGGAAGATTCAAGACCCGGCTTGGAAGATGACTTCGCCCGGATAGAAGACCTCTTCAGCGCCTCTTTGAAGATGACATCGGCCGGATCGAAGACTTCTTCAGCGCCGCCTGGATGATGACTTCATCGGATGGAAGATTTCTTCAGCGCCGCTTGGAGGATTAACTTCTTCCGCTCCGGATGTCCTCTTCAGTTCCATCGGTGGCTCGGCTGAGTGAAGACGACTCAAGGTAGGATGATCTTCAGGGGATTAGTGTTAGGTTTTTGTAAGGGGGGTTTGGGTTAGATTAGGGGTATGTGGGTGGTGGGTTTTAATGTTGGGGGGGGGTTGTATTTTTCTTTTACAGGCAAAAGAGCTGAACTTTTTGGGGCATGCCCCCACAAATGGCCCTTTTAAGGGCTGGTAAGGTAAAAGAGCTTTGAAATTTATGTAATTTAGAATAGGGTAGGGATTTTTTTTATTTTGGGGGGCTTTGTTATTTTATTAGGGGGCTTAGATTAGGTGTAAGTAGCTTAAAATTGTTGTAATATTTTGAACATGTTTGTAACTTAATTTTTTATTTTTTGTAACTTAGCTTTTTTTATTTTTTGTACTTTAGTTAGTTTATGTAATTGTATTTCATTGTAGTTATTTGTAGGTAGTTTATTTAGTTAATTTAATGATAGTGTAGTATTAGGTTTAATTGTAACTTAGGTTAGGATTTATTTTACAGGTAATTTTGTATTTCTTTTAGCTAGGTAGTTATTAAATAGTTAATAACTATTTAATAACTATTCTAACTAGCTAAAATAAATACAAAGTTACCTGTAAAATAAATATAAATCCTAAGATAGCTATAATATAATTATTAATTATATTGTAGCTATCTTAGGGTTTATTTTACAGGTAAGTATTTAGTTTTAAATAGGAATAATTTATTAAAGTATAGTGTAGTGTTAGGTGTAATTGTAACTTAGGTTAGGATTTATTTTACAGGTTAATTTCAGTTTATTTTAGCTAGGTAAGCTATTAAATAGTTAATAACTATTTAATAGTTATTGTACATGGTTAAAATAAATTGAAAGGTACCTGTAAAATAAATATAAATCCTAAAATAGCTAGAATATAATTATTATTTATATTGTAGCTATATTAGGGTTTATTTTATAAGTAAGTATTTAGTTTTAAATAGGATTCATTTAGTTAATAAGAGTTAATTTATTTAGATGTATTTAATTAATATTTAAGTTAGGGGGGCGTTAGGGTTAGGGTTAGACTTAGGTTTAGGGGTTAATCATTTTATTACAGTGGCGGCGGCGTAGTGGGGGGCAGGATAGGGGTTAATAAATTTATTATAGGTTGCGGCGGGTTCATGGAGCGGCGGTTTAGGGGTTAAACTATTTATTTAGTTGCGGAGAGGTGCGGGATCAGCAGGATAGGGGTTAATAATTTTATAATAGAGGGCGACGGTATAGGGGGGGCAGGATAGGGGTTACTAGGTATAATGTAGGGGGCAGCGGTGTCCGGGAGCGGCGGTTTAGGGGTTAATACATTTATAAGACTTGCGGCGGGGTCTAGGAGCGGCGGTTTAGGGGTTAATACATTTATAAGACTTGCGGCGGGGTCTAGGAGCGGCGGTTTAGGGGTTAGTAACTTTATTTAGTTGCGGGGGCCTCCGGGGGTGCCGGTATAGGGGGTAGAACAGTGTAGTTTAGTGTGAGTGCTTAGTGACAGGCTAGCAATAAAGCTGGGAAAAAGCCGAAGGGCAGCGAGATCGGATGAGTGATAACTGTCACAGTCCGCTGCTCATCGCCCCGCGGCTTTTTGACAGCTTTATTTGATAACTTAGGCGAACGTATTCAAGGTCCGCGGCGGCGAAGGTAGGCGAGCTTAGGCGGACGTATTGGGCCGGCGAAGCCAGAAAAGTAGACGGCTTGATAACTACCCCCCATAGGCTCCCAACATGTTGTTTAAAGAAATAACTCAGCAGTTTAAAAAGTACCATGACCTAGTTCTCTTTATATCTCTCCATTACTTCATTTATCCTACTGAAACCTTTACTACTCAATTTTTACTTTTGTCCTTCTACATATCTCTCTGCCTCTAGACCACCATTATCTGTTCAGGAGGCCATTGTGGATATGAGATTTATACACGGCACGTTGTGGTTGTTAGATGACAGGTACTTCCTGTTAATATTCATTGGGTGAATGGCCCTTTCTGCTAATGTTCATTGGGTGATAGGTGCTTCCTGCTAATGTTCATTGGGTGATAGGCGCTTCCTGCTAATGTTCATTGGGCAACAGGTACTTCATGTTAATGTTCTTTTTTTAGTCAATCCTAATCTTACAAATACAGCAAAGTTTGATAACTTCTATGATATTCGATCTCCATTTCCCTACAACGCTATTGTTTATATTTGATCATGGCTGTCAATCATCAAAAGCTGAATGGATAAACAAAAAAAATGCAACTGCTCTCCAAGCTGCCAGGCCGCTCTCACCAAATGGGCAGGCCACTCATCCTTTTTTTTTTTTTTGCTGGTCCAGCATTTTCTCCCCTTCTTATAGCCTCCTATCTCTATGCGTGTCAGAACTGATGATATCCTTTAGATCTCTTTTCTTTGTGTATTTACATTTAATTGATGGTGATGATTTGTTCATTATAATTTTTTTATTTGGTGTGATTCAATAATCATCAAAAAGGTTGTCATTGTTGCTGGCATGGGCAACACACCCTTGTTTTTCGGGACTGAGCATGCAAAGAACAATGGTCAGTCTTGTTATAGCTTATCTGAAATGTTTTATCAGACAATCTCTGGGCAATGAGCCTTTATCAAGTGCCTTTGGCTGTTAAATCTAATGTGTCTATTTAGACTATTTGGTTGGGTATAATGTGATCACCTTAGTTGATACTGGGTGACTTTTCTGATATCCTCTCTGATATTTTCCAGTACAAGTATATTGTCATTGTTTGAATTGTAATTTTGAAAACGTCTCATCGGGATCTAAAAAACACAATTGACTAGATTTGAATTAACAGTGATGGGGGAACCACACATGGGCTCCCTGCCCATTGTGCTTACAAGGATATAGGTGATGGGGAAACCAAATGTGGACTCCCTGCCCAATGTGCTTAAAGTGATATAGCTGCACCTCACTGACGAGGCACAATGAAGGCCAAAACATCTGAGGTTGTTATGTTCCTTGATCAGAGGAGGATTGCCTGGTATTTGGGGGCTGGAATGCTCTTGTTAGGCGGGATCAGACAGATATACTTAAGAAAATTATCCACCGTGAAAAACACAATAGGGCTTAAAGAGGGATGCTCCTATGTAGTAGTTCGCCATAGAACAAGCTACTGAGCTGTTGTTCATTCCTGATTGAGCACTTCTTCTTTATATATTTGTATTTTAACCCTGGGGAAGTTTCCCTAAGTGTGATGGGGAAACCAGATGGGGACCCCCTGTCTAATGTGTTTAAAGAGATATATCTGCACCTCATTGATTAGGCACACAGAAGGCCGAAACGATAGTCTGAGGTTGCCTTGTTCAGAGGAGCATTGCCTGGTATTTCGGGGCTGGACGGACCTTGTTAGGTCGGATCAGACTGATATACTTCAGGTAAGTGCTCCTCTGTAAAAAATACAGGGCTAGATTATGAGTGGAGCTCAAATGTTTGCGCTCGTCGGGCTTACCGCTGGTATTACGAGTTGAAAGTAAATGCGATCGATACAATTATTACCACGATTTCAGAGCTCTACAAACTTTCAGAGTTTTACAAACATAAAAGTGTCACAAAATACATAAAAAATGCATTACAAAGTATAGTTACACTCATAATAACACTATCAAAAAAAATATTGCACACAAAAGTTATACGGGCTCAAATATATGAGGTCTCAGGTGTTAGGAAAAAAAAGTAGACAAAGGGCTTTAACATAGAGATACATATATATATATATATATATACATGTCTAAAGATGGATATGTATGTGTGTGTGTGTATATATATATATATATATATATATATATAGTAAACTATACTATAAACGCTGTATTTACTTGATATTAATATTTAAATACAGTAAATTAAAGCAAATTATTAATTAATATTAATGCCGCCTCCATTCAGTTCAAGCCAGTGTAATGTCTAATTCTCAGACTGCCTTGTGCTTACAAATTTCAAGAGCAGTTATGTAGGGTCTGGTGGCATTAAAAGGGCTTGCTTTCACCTTTGAGAGCCCACTATAGTGAAAGGAAGCTGCAGAGCAAAGTTAGGGTTAATTTTAATGTACAGTATCTTTCTTTATGGTTGCTTGAGAGTTCTGGTTGCTAGAGTTCCGGTTAACTGAGAGTTTACTGTATATATATATATATAATAGATAAGAGGCGGCACTCACTGGTCTTTCCAAAGTGTACTTTAATATAACAAAGTGACGTTTCGGGGACACACTCCCCTTCCTCACACAAGCAAGTTCTGGTTGCTTGATTTCCGGTTAACTGAGAGTTTACTGTGTATATATATATATACATACAGTGATGATTCAGGGATCAAACTGTCCCCTTCATCAGACCAAACAAAGTGAATAAAATATTGACCTTAAAAAGCCTGTAATTGTATTTCTAACCAGCCTGATTTAAACAGCCAATAGGGTTTAGGCAGCTCTCATCCTATTGGCTGATTTTAATATTTCAGCCAATAGGAATGCAAGGTACCCAATATAAAATGGGTACCTTGCATTCAAGCTTCAGTGTGCAGCGGAGATTGCATGAAGAGGATCCTCCATGTTGATCCCGCCTCTGCACCACATCAACTCCGCGACCACTGGATAAAGATAGAAGATGGCTCCGTGACACCGGGTTGAAGATTGAAGATGGAGCCGCCTGGAAGAAGACTTTCACCGCCGGACTTCAGGAATGGTGATGACCTATTTCTGGGTATTTTTTGGGGTGTTTTATTTTAGGTTAGGGCTTATTTTATTTTTTAATGGGCAGCAAAAGAGCTTATTGTACCATACAAATGCCCATTTAGGGGATATGGGTAGCTTAGGTTTATTTTAGTTAGGGCTTTTATTTTAGGGGTTGGGGGGTTGTAATTGTTAGGGGGGACTTTTTAATTTTGTTTCAAAAAAGAGCTGATTGCTTCAGGGCAATACCCTGCAAAAGGTCCTTTTAAAGGCTATTGGCATTTTATTATTAGATTATGGGTATTTTTTATTTTGTGGTGGCTTTTTTGTTTATATAAGGGCATTAGATTAGGTTTAATTTTTATTTTGTAATGTCCGTAGCCGCCAGTTGCGCACGTATCCTCAATGGAATGTTGGCAGCACGAGACAGCCAACAGAATGTTGGCTGCGCCCGCAGCCAAAAGAATTAACCTGGATGCAGGGAAGCTGCATCCAGGTTGATTCCAAAAATGGCAGGGTGGTGAAAGATAGGATTCTATCAGCCAATCGGAATTAAGGTAGGAATATTCTGATTGGCTGATGGAATCAGCCAATCAGAATCAAGTTCAATCCGATTGGCTGATCCAATCAGCCAATCAGATTGAGCTCGCATTCTATTGGCTGTTCCGATCAGCCAATCAGAATATTCCTACCTTAATTCCGATTGGCTCATAGAATCCTATCAGCCAATCGGAATTCGAGGGACGCCATCTTGGATGACGTCATTTAAAGGAACCATCATTCGTCGTTCAGTCGTCGGCCAGGATGGATGTTCCGCGTCGGAGGTCTTCAGGATGCTGCCGCTCCGTTCCAGATGGATGTCGATAGAAGATGCCGCTTGGATGAAGACTTCAATCGGATGGAAGACCTCTTCTGCCCCGCTTGGATGAAGACTTCTACCGGATCATGGACATCTTCAGCCCCCCGCTTGGGCTTGGATCAGGACATCGGAGGAGCTCTTCAGGACCGATCGGTGAACCTGGTATGGTGAAGACAAGGTAGGACGATCTTCAGGGGCTTAGTGTTAGGTTTATTTAAGGGGGGTTTGGGTTAGATTAGGGGTATGTGGGTGGTGGGTTGTAATGTTGGGAGGGTATTGTATGTTTTTTTTACAGGCAAAAGAGCTGAACTTCTTGGGGCATGCCCCGCAAAGGGCCCTGTTCAGGGCTGGTAAGGTAAAAGAGCTTTTAACTTTAGTAATTTAGAATAGGGTAGGGCATTTTTTATTTTGGGGGGCTTTGTTGTTTTATTAGGGGGCTTAGAGTAGGTGTAATTAGTTTAAAATTGTTGTAATATTTTTCTTATGTTTGTAGATATTTTTTTATTTTTTGTAACTTAGTTCTTTTTTATTTTTTTGTACTTTAGTTAGTTTATTTCATTGTAGTTATTTGTAGGTTTTGTATTTAATTAATGTATTGATAGTTTAGTGTTAGGTTTAATTGTAGGTAATTGTAGGTATTGTATTTAATTAATTTAATAATAGTATAGTGTTAGGTTTAATTGTAACTTAGGTTAGGATTTATTTGACAGGTAATTTTGTAATTATTTTAACTAGGTAACTATTAAATAGTTCTTAACTATTTAATAGCTATTGTACCTGGTTAAAATAATTACAAAGTTGCCTGTAAAATAAATATTAATCCTAAAATAGCTACAATGTAATTATAATTTATATTGTAGCTATATTAGGATTTATTTTACAGGTAAGTATTTAGCTTTAAATAGGAATAATTTATTTAATAAGAGTTAATTAATTTTGTTAGATTAAAATTATATTTAACTTAGGGGGGTGTTAGTGTTAGGGTTAGACTTAGCTTTAGGGGTTAATACATTTATTAGAATAGCGGTGAGCTCCGGTCGGCAGATTAGGGGTTAATAATTGAAGTTAGGTGTCGGCGATGTTAGGGAGGGCAGATTAGGGGTTAATACTATTTATTATAGGGTTAGTGAGGCGGATTAGGGGTTAATAACTTTATTATAGTAGCGCTCAGGTCCGCTCGGCAGATTAGGGGTTAATAAGTGTAGGCAGGTGGAGGCAACGTTGTGGGGGGCAGATTAGGGGTTAATAAATATAATATAGTAGGTGTTAGGGGCAGCAGATTAGGGGTACATAAGGATAACGTAGGTGGCGGCGCTTTGCGGTCGGCAGATTAGGGGTTAATAAGTGTAGGTAGCTGGCGGCGACGTTGTGGGGGGCAGGTTAGGGGTTACTAAATATAATATAGGGGTCAGCGGTACAGTAGTTAAGAGCTTTATGAACCGGCGTTAGCCCAGAAAGCTCTTAACTACTGACTTTTTTCCTGCGGCTGGAGTTTTGTCGTTAGAGTTCTAACGCTCACTTCAGCCACGACTCTAAATACCGGAGTTAGAAAAATCCCATTGAAAAGATAGGATACGCAATTTACGTAAGGGGATCTGCGGTATGGAAAAGTCGCGGCTGGAAAGTGAGCGTTAGACCCTTTTTTGAGTGACTCCAAATACCAGAGTTAGCCTAAAACCAGCGTTAGGAGCCTCTAACGCTGGTTTTCACGGCTAACGCCAAACTCCAAATCTAGGCCTAAGAAAATTAAAAAAGCCCCCCAAAATAAAAATAAAACACTAATCTAATGCTTAACTACCAATAGTCCTTAAAAGGGCTTTTTGTAGGGCATTTCCCTAAGTTTAACAGCTCTTTTACATTACAAACAAACCAAGTCCCCCCTAACAGTAAAACCCCCACCCACCAAACCCCCCCCAAAAAAACTAACACTAATAAACCTAAACTACCCATTGCCCCTAAAGGGGCATTTGTATGGGCATTGCCCTTAAAAGGGCATTCAGCTCTTTTGAAATTTGCCCAAAAAAAACCCTAATCTAAAAAAACTAATCCCCCCAAAAAATTTAAAAAAACCTAACACTAAAGCCCCAAATAGGTACTCACGGTTTCAGAAGTCCGCCAGGGAAGGTCCATCATCTTCATCCACAGCAAAGGCGGCGTGGAGCGAAGGTCCGGAGTGGTCTTCCCAGAAGTGGCAATCCTCGGCAGCAGTCATCAGCGGCGGTCCTTGGCAAAGGCGTGGAGGTTCCTCTTCATGCGATCATCCGCCGCACACTGAAGATTGAATTCAAGGTACCCCATATTTATTAGGGTACCTTGAATTACTATTGGCTGAAATTTTAAAAATCATCCAATAGGATGAGAGCTACTGAAATCTTATTGGCTGATTTGAACAGCCAATAGGATTTCAGAAGCTCTAATCCTATTGGCTGTTTTGAAAAATTCTGCAGCCAATAGAATGAGAGCTACTGAAATCTTATTGGCTGATTTGAACAGCCAATAGGATTTTAGTAGCTCTAATCCTATTGGCTGTTTTTAAAAATTCAGCCAATAGGAATGCAAGGTACCCCAAATTACTTGTGGTACCTTGCATTTAATATTCAGTACACCACGGACATCGGATGAAGAGGAGCCTACATGTCACCGAGGACCGCGGCCGCTGAGGACCGCCGCTGCCAAGGACTGCCAAAGCCGCTGCCGAGGACCGCCGACGCCGCCACAGATGACCACCGCCGAGGATCGCCACATCTGGGAAGACCGCTCCGGACCTCCGCTTCGCTCCACCTTCACTGTGGATGAAGAAGATGGACCCGTCTGGAATAAGACCTTCTCCGCCGGACTTCTGAAACCGTGAGTACCTATTTGGGGCTTTAGTGTTAATTTTTTTGGGGGGGTTTGTTTTTTTAGATTAGTTTTTTTTTGGGCAAATGTCAAAAGAGTTGAATGTTCTTTTAAGGGGAGTGAAAATGAGCTGAATGCCCTTTAAGGGCAATGCCCATAAAAATGCCCCTTTAGGGGCAATGGGTAGTTTAGGTTTATTAGTGTTAGTTTTTTTTTTATTTTGGGGGGTTTGGTGGGTGGGGGTTTTACGGTTAGGGGGGACTTTGTTTATTTTTAATGTAAAAGAGCTGTTAAACTTAGGGCAATGCCCTACAAAAGCCCTTTTAAGGTCTATTGGTAGTTTAGTATTAGATTAGGGGGTGTTTTTATTTTGGGAGGATTTTTTATTTTTATATGGGTATTAGTTTAGGTTTAATTTTATTATTTTTTAAAGCTTTGTTTATTTTTTTCTGTATTTTTATTTTTTTGTAGCTTGGGGGTTGTATTTTCAACACATAGACTGCCCTCTGGGCAGGCTTATTGACTAGTTTTGGATAAGTTTGTTTGTTATTTTTAGTAATCTTATTTTTTATTTTAATTTTTGTTATTTTAGACTTTGTTTTTATTTGTAATGTTAGGTGGGTCTTTTTCGTAGTGTTTTTTAATGTTGGATTTTTTAATTTTGAAATTTAGTTTTTTTATTTTTGGTATATTTTATTTTGTTAAAATAGTTATGTTAGGCTGATTTACAGTTTAAGGTAAGTTTTTTTTTTAATCAAAGATTTTTATTAAGGTATTTAGCATAACAATATGTTTACTATAATGATATATAACACATCTTTGATATGAAGTAGCCTGTACATATACAACATAAAAGAAAACAATGCCACAAAATACAGACATATTCATAAGTGATATATCTCAAACACATATAAGTATCCAAACTAAATGTTAGAACCCAACTAAACAAGCTTAATGTATATACTCAATATTTCTGCTGGGTAATGATACCTATTTTTTAGTTTTATATAATTAAGTAAGCAATCCTCTCCAGTAGATTAATTCGCCTGATAGTATGATATCTAACTTCAATTTGTAAAAAATGAATAAGAAATGATCATGTTAATTGTAGGAGAGGATAATATAAGTTAACTTATATTTATTCATTACTTAAAAAGACTCAATACGTCCCAGTTATACCTCTCATAGCTCAGTGAGCAACTGTACCCCCATTTGTGGAAATAAGTATACTCCCTGTATGTTGGGGAAAAACTTTGTGTATGGCTAACTATTTGAGGAGCATCACTATATGGATGTTCATAAGGGATCTGTTTATGCATCTAAAAACATTTTAAGATCCCCATCCTAGAGGTGGAACACTCGCCACTCGGGGTCAATATATGTAATCCAGCTCAGCGAACCAAATTATATATGGGAATACATGTTTAGTAGGTTAGAAGAAATCTATACCCATCCTTAAAGGCAAGCCCAGTTACACACATATTATTGCCCCTAATATATAAACTATGATCCAAAAACATAAGGCAATGTATAATATAAGGAATGACATAGTTATTTATGTAGTTCTAAGATCCAATGATAAGATATAAAGGACTTCTAGTGAGGCTTGTTATGTCTCAGTTATACACCATAGGCCTCCTAAAATAGAGAAGTAGAAAATTTACCACCAGAAGTTAGCAACTGTAGTCTGATTTAGTGATCTCAGTTATAAATGAAAATACCCCCTCAGCAGACCTGGTAAAATCTACGTGCAACATTATTAACAAACATAGTCACATATCTGGTATTACCTAACACGTGCACAAAGCTAACACTAAGCATAATGTTATGCAGGAGAAAAAATAAAAAAAATGACATAGTTATGCGTGTAATGATGAGGATCCATACACCTGATTGCACACCCTCTGCTAGAATGTCCAAAACCTACAGCAATTTAGAAGTCCAATACGAGCAAGAGAAAGTATGGCATCCACTACAAAGCGTCCAGTACTACCCAACACCCACTCTTGTGCCACAATTAAGAGGTAAGTAGTACACAACTCGTAATGTTAAACATCCAGCTGCATAGTCACCAGTAAGTGACATGACGGACCAGAACCGCAACTGCTTACTCAACAGTATCCCCAGGCTGTCACTCCACTGCGAGCTGCTGGCCAGGATCTTCAGCACTTCTGGGTGCCTAGTAATAACTGAACGTCTCCTTCCATGTATAGTTGCAAAGCCCTCCTTACCCCCACGGGGACCAGCCACGTCCCTTCCCAGGGGAGCGGAGAGCAACGATAAACAATCTGTGTGCAGATCCTCAGGTATGAAGCCTTTCACAACTGGCAATTAAGGCATTAGGTTAGGGCTGCGCGACACAGTGTGTGATGTCGGTCCAGGTCGCGGGTCTGCAGATTCATCAGGCCATGTAGTGTCCGCATTCACCGGAATGTCCCCTTGTACTTTAGGAGGTGTGCCCACCAGACTTGGAGCCTGGCAAATGTCTCTCAGGTCCGTAAACCTGCAATCTATTAGTTGATCCAAGGCTTCTAGTTTAGTTTGCAGTATAGCATGGAAGTTCTCCATATTATCAGCTTTATTTAATGTTCTGGTTTTTGTAGTAAATTATAGCAGATGAATACTGCTCTACTCTGGTAATTTGGGTACTCGAGGGGGGTGGTGTATGCGTGTGATGGAGTTGCGGCCTACCTTCCATGTTCTATCTGTTTGAGCCCGGTAGAGGATATCATATAGATTAAGGTGTCATTCATCTCCCTTTCTTCTCCTATGTGTGCTTAATAAATTTCAGTGCGAACTGGCAAGTTTGAGAAGAGATATTCAACATGTATTTAAATTCACTTGAGGAGCTTCATGAAATTGCTGCTGATCATGGCTGCCTTCCAGACACGCCCCGGTAAGTTTTTTTTTATTTCACAGGTATGTTTTTATTTTTTTTAAGGTAATTATATTGTAACTTTAATTTGAAGTTAGGGGGTGTTAGGTTTAGGGGTTAATAGTTTAATTTAGTGTGTCACGATGTGGGGGGCTGGCGGTTTAGGGGTTAATGGGTTTATTTTAGTATTAGTGATGTGGGGGGGGACCAGTGGTTTAGGGGCTAATAGGTTTATTTTAGTATAAGTGATGTGGGGGGCTGGTGGTTTTGGCGTTAATACTTTAATTTAGGTAGTCGCAGGTAGTTAATACTTTAATTTAGTATTGGCAATGTGGGTAGGCGGCGGATTAGGGGTTAATAGGTTTATTTAGTAGTCGCAATCTGGGTAGGCAGCTCTATTGTAGTATTTGCGATGCGAGGGGTGGCGGTTTAAGGGTTAATAGGTAGTTTATGGGTGTTAGTGTACTTTGTAACATTTTTGTTATGAGTTTTGTCAAACATTTTTGTTTCACAAAATCCATAACTACTGGTCTTTGATAACGGAATGGATTGTGGAAGTATAAGCTATAACGCTAGCTGAATAGCCGGACCGCACAACCTGTAATACGGGTAACCTGAAAATTCCACACTCAAAAGCCATTTTTTGAGTGCAGAATGGAGAGTTGCAGTACAGGCTAAAACGCTAGCAGTATAGCTGTATCGGCACGACTTGTAATACGGGTGACCTGCCATTCTGCGCACAAAAGCCAATTTTCCAGCGGTATAGGCGTACCACAAAACTTGTAATTTAGGTGAATATGAGCTCAACCTGATGAGCACAAAGATCTTACTTCTAAATATCTGCTTGTTTCTAAGCCCCTGTAAGCAGCCTCTTATCTTAGTGTTTTTTATTAGCTTTTATCAGCTAGGCAGTGCTAGTTCATGTGTGCTATATAGATAATAGTGTGCTCATTCCTGTGGAGTTATGCATGAACCAGCACTAATTGGCTTAAATGCAAGTTTGTAAACGGCACTGAGATAAGGGGGCAGTCTGCAGAGGTTATCACATAGGTAACAAGTATATCAATATAACAGTATTGTTATGCAAAACTGGGGAATGGATAATAAAGGGTTTATCTATCTATCTATCTATCTATCTATCTATCTATCTATCTATCTTTTTTAAACAATAAACATTTTCAAGAAGACTGTCCCTTTAACCTTTTAATGCTGTTATGCCGTTGTATTCTGTGACAACAGCACTGGGCTTTAAAGCCGTTATGACGGAATACAACGTCATCACAAACGGCTGTCCTGAAGCCTACTAGGCTTGCAGGATTTGATCGCGGTCTGGAGGGCGTTCCTAGCGTCTTAGGGATGCCCCCCAGACCCTATCCCATAATTCAAATCTTGCAATCTTTTGCACGATTGCGTGATTTCAATTTGTCTACATCGGAACGCTGTTCCGATGTAGACGTTTTAACCCGGTCATGAAAGGGTTAAATGCTGCTTTTTCTTACGGATAATAGAAATTTTTTAAGCGTAATTTCCCTTTAATGCCACCCTTTTTTACTCAATAAAGAACACAGAAGATTGCTGACATTCTTCAATACAGAATAGTGAGACATGAAGCCCATCACATAATGAATGTAATAAACAAAGAGTTATTATATCCCTGACCCAGAGCTCTCAGTCACTATACTCACATTGCTCAGCACCACTTGATCCCTGGTTCCCATCCTGTGTTACCGTTCTCCTTGTGCGCGCGCAAGCACTTTTCTCACAGACACTTCACAAGCATTATACCACTGTGACATGCTAATTACTAGTGATTCCACTGGATACAGTGACCTCTCACAAGAATGCTGTCTGAAGCTGTAAAGAAACAAAATATTCACAGGCTGAAGGCAAAATAATAATAATAAGCATTAGATGCAGCCCAAGCTAAACGATTTACCCTTTAACCCCTGAACTGACAATGTTATAGTTAATTAATGCTTTAAAATGTCTAATTAAATGTGCTCTTATCATATCCTGTCTGCAGAAAACCATGTTATTTTAAACCATCTGCTTTGATGTTGAAAATTGCATATAGGGAATTTCCAGCAAAGGTTTATTTTTCAGTGAAGAAATTGAATTTCTGTCTAAATGGGCTTGAATAGAATGGTTATACAGCCCCTGGGCTAAATGGAAAGGAAAAATACATTTTAAATAGAAACTATTAGTGAAGATTTAACTTTAATTGGACAGAACATGTCTTAATATTTGTTAAGTGTATTGATATAAAAGATTATTTAATATAATACATTAAAATGCATATCAGAGCCAAATGTTTTGCTTTAAGGGCGTAGCCTATTAAACACCAACCTTTACAAACCATTTGATGTAGTTTTACTTCAAAAGTTTTCGTTTTTTTTTATGTATTTTTTTTTTTTTTACATTTACTCCGTGGGCCCCATCCTATATGCAGCGTCACCTGCAAAAGCCGGCGACGCCGGTTTTTGCGAGGGTTTGGTATCACATATACGGCGTAGCATACAAGCTACGCGCGTATATTTCAGCCTTCGCCCATATTTTTTTTACCCATAGACTGACATAGAAAACACGCACAATTTGGTATCCAATATACAGCGTAAGGCCTTAAGCACGCAGAATTTAGAAAATCTAATCCATTCTCATCTCACCACAAATTGCAGGTGCAGCAACCCTTGCACTGACTTATAAACCAACGTAACTCTCTGAAGGCCTAACAAACGCATGCTCAATCACATACATATCAGCAGCTTGATCTCAAACAGTTAAACCTCTTCCAAGCATTTATTATTCCTGCCCCTGCAAGTGTGTCTGCATATCAGACAGAATTCTCATCATCTGCAACTGGTTTTAAACAATTCCACTTAATGATGCTGCCATGTCCCTCTGCAGCTCTATGCTACGCTTGTGTAACCTCTCTTGTCTCCTGTGAAACCTCTGTTGGCCTCTTTGTCTGCTTTCGCAGCTTGTTATGAGCCTCCTCTGGAGTGAAATGTATTCCTCACCCAGGGGAGAATACAGTGCATCCACAGGCTCTTGAGCAGCAGGGCTTCTAGGTGCTTGAGGTGCAGGTTCAGCTGCATCTGCTGGTGCTTGAGGTGCAGGTTCAGCTGCATCTGATGGTGCTTGTGGGACATCTTCAGCTGCATCTGTTGGTGCTTGTGGGACATCTTCAGCTGTATCTGCTGGTGCTTGTGGGACATCTTCAGCTGCATCTGCTGGTGCTTGTGGGACATCTTCAGCTGCATCTGCTGGTGCTTGAGTACTTTCAGCTATATGCTCATCTGCAGATGGTGGAGCTCTCCCAAGGGAAGAGGACGGTGGAGCTCTCCCAAGTGAAGAGGATGGTGGAGTTCTCCCAAGTGAAGAGGATGGTGGAGCTCTCCCAAGGGAAGAGGATGGTGGAGCTCTCCCAAGTGAAGAGGATGGTGGAGCTCTCAGGGTGGATTGATAGTCCCACTGATGACCAGTGTGTGACCACTCCGCCTGTCAAGTTGGCACTTCTTGTGACATACCCTGTGTGTAAAAGCCATGACTGCCCTGAGATTGTGTTGGGGGGGTAAAGACATGGACCCTTTGTGGCTGACTTGGCTCCCCCTCAAAGCCAAAAGAAGAATCTTCCTCTGGCCAGGAATCTTGCCAGGGGTCATATGTCAATGGTGGTGACATCACTTCCGGGTCCTCAACTGAAGCCATCCAACCCTGCTCATGCCTGGGAGCATAATGTTTACGTGGTTGCCTGAAGATTGGTGATGGTGGCTGCATGCCTGTGACTGGTGGTGGTGGTGGAGGTGGCAGCGTGCCTGTTTGCATCCTGGTGACAGGAGGTTCTGTGGAGGAGTCAAATGATGAGAGGGATTAGTACAGTCAGATATATGTCCATGTGGGCATACAATGTACATTGATACATGCTAGGGCCTATACTCATTCTCATGTCAAACTCTATGGGGTAAAAAACAAGTGAGGGGAGCTGTGTGTATTTCAATACATAAATAATATGTGTTACCGTGACCTTTAAATGAGCTTCTCGTATTGGTTTCAAAATTCAATCATAATATATATTGCGCTGTGATAAGGTAAACAAATAGGTGAAAATTGGGTGAAAAATAGTGAAAATATGACTACAAGAGGTTAAAAAACAAAATATTTAATTGTTGCCATACAAAACAATATTGAACTAGATAATATATTCTGATAGGATAATAAGTGGTAAAGAGCTCTATTACCTTGCGTATATTATATATTAAATTCCTTAATCAAAAGTTAAAATTGACAATAAATTCACAATAAATTCATGCTATAGTGTTCAAAGCATATGATAAAAACAGATTAAGTTAAAATAATTAACGTAGGAGGTGGAAATAAATGTTCATCTGATGAATTGCAAGTATCTTTTGATGTGACTTTAAATGTGACTTATAGTTGGAAATGAAATTACTCACAGTTTGCATGAAATAATTTTTCCAGGTGTCTGATTGGTTGAAACAGACAAGCCTTTATGTGAATAAAATCATTTTTCGCTGTAGTTAAAACATGTAGATCGAAATTGTAGATGAAGATAACAACTACTGGATGGTAAAGATGCTGAAACTGTTTACCTAAACTGGGTTTGCAGGAGTTTCAGTTGTTGATAAAACTTGGTTCTGTATATTTAAGGCTTGATAAAGGCTGAAGCCGAAACGCGTAGATTTGCCCCTAGTGTGCACTCCAACAACTCAAGTCTGCATCTGAGACTACCCAGGATTGAACACGAGCACCACAAGACTTAGGGGCCCATTTATCAAAGGGCTTGCGGACCTGATCCGACACTGCGGATCAGGTCCGCAAGACCTTGCTAAATGCGGAGAGCAATACGCTCTCCGCATTTAACATTGCACCAGCAGCTCACAAGAGCTGCTGGTGCAACGCCGCCCCCTGCTGACTCGCGGCCAATTGGCCGCCAGCAGGGAGCTGTCAATCAACCCGATCGTATTCGATCGGGTTGATTTCCGGCGATTCCTGTCCGCCTGCTCAGAGCAGGCGGACAGGGTTATGAAGCAGCGGTCTTTAGACCGCTGCTTCATAAGTTGTGTTTCTGGCGAGTCTGAAGACTCGCCAGAAACACGGCCCTTCAAGCTCCGTACGGAGCTTGATAAATGGGCCTGTTAAAGTGGACACTCACCAGACCTGAAGCTCCAGCAAACCTTGGAAAAGGTATACAGCTCCAGCAACTCTTAAGAAAAGATTTTTATAACCAACAGGTGGTCTGAAACTCCTGCAAACCTTTCCTAGGTAAACAGTTTCACTACAGACCAACCATCAATCACTGAAACTCCAGCAAACCCTGGGAGGGTATATAGTTTCACCTACAAACAGACACCTACAAAGAGAAGCGTTCAAACACCTCACGCAACCAGAAAAATAGAAACTCCAGCAAATAAATACAAGGTAAACAGTTTCTATAATTAAGTCATACCAACAACTGAAACTCCTGCAAACCAAGTCTTAGATAACAGTTTAAATATACAGAACCAAGTTTTATCAACAACTGAAACTCCTGCAAACCCAGTTTAGGTAAACAGTTTCAGCATCTTTACCATCCAGTAGCTGTTATCTTCATCTACAATTTCTATCTGCAAGTTTTAACTACAGCGAAAAATTATTTTATTCACATAAAGGCTTGTCTGTTTCAACCAATCAGACACCTGGAAAAATTATTTCATGCAAACTGTGAGTAATTTCATTTCCAACTATAAGTCACATTTAAAGTCACATCAAAAGATACTTGCAATTCATCAGATGAACATTTATTTCCACCTCCTATGTTAATTATTTTAACTTAATCTGTTTTTATCATATGCTTTGAACACTATAGCATGAATTTATTGTGAATTTATTGTCAATTTTAACTTTTGATTAAGGAATTTTAATATATAATATACGCAAGGTAATAGAGCTCTTTACCACTTATTATCCTATCAGAATATATTATCTAGTCCAATATTGTTTTGTATGGCAACAATTAAATATTTTGTTTTTTAACCTCTTGTAGTCATATTTTCACTATTTTTCACCCAATTTTCACCTATTTGTTTACCTTATCGCAGCGCAATATATATTATGATTGAATTTTGAAACCAATACGAGAAGCTCATTTAAAGGTCACGGTAACACATATTATTTATGTATTGAAATACACACAGCTCCCCTCACTTGTTTTTTACCCCATCGATCCCTCACAGTTGTTTGAAGGAACAGCTGTTTATCAGGGTTGAGCTGTCTCAATCCAATAGGTGCACTCACTCTTAACTGTTTTTCACTATCATATGTCAAACTCTATAACATGCATGTGCACATTGTGATTTGTGATATGAGGGATTTTAATATGCACAGTATACAGGTATGTGTTTCATACAATAGTTATGTGTACATGTCAATGATGGAAAAAATGTGTTCTTTAAGTGACTCTATGGTCACACAATTTACTTTAGCTTGATGTAGGCACAGAACCTGCTTTCTGAGCTAAAAGTATTGTGATGGCTATAGTGTCCATTTACTGAAAACTTTACATGTGGCTTGTGGCCTGTGTTACTCTGAGACATGTTAGTATTGCACTATTCCACCTCATATCATGAATTGCATTGTGTTAAGTAGCATTAATGTCAAATATAATTGTAGATGTTTTTGTTAGTAGGCCAAATACCATGCTCCTCATTGTGTACATGAATGTGTGACAATAAAGGATGTTATATCTCAAATACATATCATACTGGTGTGTGGGATGTTACTCACCAGCATGATGTGCTGTGGTTGCAGCCCCTGAGTCACGAGCCCCTGGAAGTCCATGGACTGCTGTGATACTCAGGGACCTGCGTATCATCTCCTGCCAGGTGTTGTATTCTGTGTCCAGGGGTGGACCACCGCCTGTTCCCCTCTGGTGCATGGCTTCCTGCCCCATCTATTCTTTCACCCGCCTCTTACAGTCATTCCACCTTTTTTTTAAGGCCCTCAACAGTCCTCCTCTGCGGGGCCACACTGTTGACGGCATCCTCCACCGCCAACCATGCTGTTTTATGCCTTCTGGGAACGCCTTTGCCCTTCTCCTGGCCAAAGAGGGTGCTGTGATTGTCCATGATGGCCTGGACTAGGGCAACATTCTCATCGAATGAGAAGTTTTGACATCTCATCCTCTCATCCTCTGTGGACACCTGGCTTGCTCCCTGTGATGTCCCTGGTGTGGGTTCCTCCCTATCCTCTCCCTCCTCCCCCCTTCTGTCCCCATGTGCACCCTCTGTCCCTCTTCTAGATGTGCCTGGTCTCTGGGGCTCTCGGGCATCTCCCCTCCCATCATCCCTTCTAGCTCTCCCCACTCCACTTACTCCCTGACGGGTACCCGCTGCTCCTCCTGTCCTCTACAATACTCCTCTCCCTGCCACTCCTCTCCCCTCCTCCCCTCCGCCCTACCGCTCCCTGCCATTCTCACACTACACACACTCACACACTCACACTCACTCCCACTCACTCCCAGTCCAATCACACACAATCACAACCAAACACACTGTAAAATTTAAATAAAATGTGTGAGGTGTTAGAAAAAAAAAGTGTTGTGTATTTTGTATATGTATGTATGCAATATGTGTGCAATATGTAAAAATATCTGTAAGAGTACAAGCTTAATCAAACAACAATGCGACCTAATTAACTCCTCTGTTTGCGCCTCTCTCTCTACTCTGAATAATCCTCCACTCCACTGTAGTGTGCTGTAGCTCAACGAACCATCCAAACAATCTGAAGAAAATGGCAGCTGCCCATGGGTTTAAATATGACTTTTGAATAGCGTAATTACGTGGCGCATTTTTAGATGGAGTCGAGGGTGATTTTTACGAGTGTTAGCCTAATTTGCATAAAACTACTCTTTATTTAGACTTTTTACGTGGACAAAATACAGGCGTAAGTTACTTACGACGAGTAAAATGTGTATTTGCGCACTTTTCGGAAGAACGCCAGTTTGCCCTACTTACGCCAGTTTAGCATCTAACGGCGCAGTATATGTAATACCCCGATGTGCGAGGGGAAATTACGGGCAGCCCGGGTTCCCTTGCTTGCGCCGAAAACTATGCCGTATATTGGATCGCGCCCCTGAATTTTTAGTGCAGTGTCTTTATTTATTATTATTTTTCAATCTTTATTGTATTTATGTTTGTTCTTTTTTTGGCTAAATGGTGTGTACTTAGGGTAAGCAGCTGTACTCCATAAAAATACTGTATAAATGTCTTATAACTTGGGAAAAATGATGGGTTTAGTTCATGATGAGACCTCAAATCAGACCCATCACACAGATTGTCCTGTTATCCCTACTGAATCTCTCATTTCCTGCAGTTATGGGTTATGGTCAGTTATTTGCACACCCCAGGCCCTAAAGCCCTGTCAGCATTATGCTCACATCCGACCTTCAATCATACCCAATCAGTAAAGTGACAGGAAAAAAACGGTGAATCTCTAGGTACTTGAAATCCCAAAAATTCTTTATTAGGAGAATAAGAGCATAAAAAACAGCAATATAAAAGGTCACAGCATAGAGAAAAATGTCCAACGCGTTTCGGCAGCCCTCTGCCTTATTCATAGACATAATGTTGGTAGAAATTACCAAACTTAAATACACATGAAGAGACAAGTGTAATTAGAAACTGCTGTGGCCTTAACGGTACATAATATATCACAAGTGACGCACTGAAACCTTTACAAATTACATTTGGAAAAGTGAGAGAAAATAAGTACACAGGATATCAAACATATACTGTATGTACATATACAAACATACGTGACTTAAACAGAATATAATCCTAGGTGTTAACAATAGCTCAATATTAATGATATTTAATAGTGCAAATGATATTAGAGCCCTGTAGTAATATATAAATGATGTAGGACCATTAATATAGGATCTAAACATCAGGAAAAATATTTAGACTATATGGATACCCCAAAAGACCAGAAGGCCGGGTGGATTCAACATTGACGGGGACATTATTAATCTCTGGTCCCGTCAGTGCTGATTCCATAGGGCCCCTTTATGTTTAAATAGTGGCATGACTTATCTTGCTTGGGTTCTCCATTTCCATTCGATAGACTGTCCTTATCAAATATGACTTAGGTTCTAACTTAGTAATAATTACAAATTCTGAGTCTTTTTGAAACCTCACAGAGTGTGATTATGAAATGGGTTATGCTGCTGTTTATGCAGATACGGCTATTGTATTGTATCTTCCGTGTCTAATATTTTTAATCTCTACCTCAAAAGTGGTCTCTACCCCATGAATCTAATAGGTTAATTATCACTATATTCCTTTTCCAATGAAAGGATAACTTTTTTTTATTTTGATTTGCTGGAGTCTGTACTGATATAGGTATTGATTTGTATTTGGGGTATCCTTATAGTCTAAATATTTTTTTCTGATGTTAAGATCCTATAATAAATGGTCTTACATAATTTATTTGCTGTATATATTACTACAGGGCTCTAATATCATTTGCACTGTTAAGTATCATTAATATTGAGCCATTCTTAACACCTAAGATTATATTCTGTCCAAGTCACATACAGGGAGTGCAGAATTATTAGGCAAGTTGTATTTTTGAGGATTAATTTTATTATTGAACAACAACCATGTTCTCAATGAACCCAAAAAACTCATTAATATCAAAGCTGAATATTTTTGGAAGTAATTTTTAGTTTGTTTTTAGTTTTAGCTATTTTAGGGGGATATCTGTGTGTGCAGGTGACTATTACTGTGCATAATTATTAGGCAACTTAACAAAAAACAAATATATACCCATTTCAATTATTTATTTTTACCAGTGAAACCAATATAACATCTCAACATTCACAAATATACATTTCTGACATTCAAAAACAAAACAAAAACAAATCAGTGACCAATATAGCCACCTTTCTTTGCAAGGACACTCAAAAGCCTGCCATCCATGGATTCTGTCAGTGTTTTGATCTGTTCACCATCAACATTGCGTGCAGCAGCAACCACAGCCCCCCAGACACTGTTCAAAGAGGTGTACTGTTTTCCCTCCTTGTAAATCTCACATTTGATGATGGACCACAGGTTCTCAATGGGGTTCAGATCAGGTGAACAAGGAGGCCATGTCATTAGATTTTCTTCTTTTATACCCTTTCTTGCCAGCCACGCCGTGGAGTACTTGGACGCATGTGATGGAGCATTGTCCTGCATGAAAATCATGTTTTTCTTGAAGGATGCAGACTTCTTCCTGTACCACTGCTTGAAGAAGGTGTCTTTCAGAAACTGGCAGTAGGACTGGGAGTTGAGCTTGACTCCATCCTCAACCCGAAAAGGCCCCACAAGCTCATCTTTGATGATACCAGCCCAAACCAGTACTCCACCTCCACCTTGCTGGCGTCTGAGTCGGACTGGAGCTCTCTGCCCTTTACCAATCCAGCCACAGGCCCATCCATCTGGCCCATCAAGACTCACTCTCATTTCATCAGTCCATAAAACCTTAGAAAATTAGTCTTGAGATATTTCTTGGCCCAGTCTTGACGTTTCAGCTTGTGTGTCTTGTTCAGTGGTGGTCGTCTTTCAGCCTTTCTTACCTTGGCCATGTCTCTGAGTATTGCACACCTTGTGCTTTTGGGCACTCCAGTGATGTTGCAGCTCTGAAATATGGCCAAACTGGTGGCAAGTGGCATCTTGGAAGCTGCACGCTTGACTTTTCTCAGTTCATGGGCAGTTATTTTGCGCCTTGGTTTTTCCACATGCTTCTTGCGACCCTGTTGACTATTTTGAATGAAACGCTTGATTGTTCGATGATCACGCTTCAGAAGCTTTGCAATTTTAAGAGTGCTGCATCCCTCTGCAAGATATCTCACTATTTTTGACTTTTCTGAGCCTGTCAAGTCCTTCTTTTGACCCATTTTGCCAAAGGAAAGGAAGTTGCCTAATAATTATGCACACCTGATATAGGGTGTTGATGTCATTAGACCACACCCCTTCTCAGTACAGAGATGCACATCACCTAATATGCTTAATTGGTAGTAGGCTTTCGAGCCTATACAGCTTGGAGTAAGACAACATGCATAAAGAGGATGATGTGGTCAAAATACTCATTTGCCTAATAATTCTGCACACAGTGTATGTTTGTATATGTACATACAGTATGTATGATATCCTGTGTACTTATTTTCTCTCACTTTTCCAAATGTAATAGGTTTCAGTGCGTCACTTGTGATATATTATGTACCGTTAAGGCCACATCAGTTTCTAATTACACTTGTCTCTTCATGTGTATTTAAGTTCAGTAATTTCTACCAACATTATGTCTATGAATAAGGCAGAGGGCTGCCGAAATGCGTAGGACGTTTTTCTCAATGCTGTGACCTTTTATATTGCTGTTTTTTATGCTCTTATTTTCCTAATAAAGATTTTTTGGGGATTTCAAGTACCTAGAGATTTGCCATTTTTTTTCCTGTCATTTATGCTGATTTCCTTACCTGGCTTGAGTCTCGGTGTTAAACACTTTTTCGCAGTGATAGTTCTGGTGCTGTGAGTTGCATAGAGGGAGATGGACTGAAATATTGTTCCACCAATCAGTAAAGGGATTGGTATTTTTACACACACACACACACACACACACACATATATATATATATATATATATATATATATATATATATATATATATAATTTAATGGACACTAAGTTGAAATTGTACTAAATGTAATGGCATATAAATTTGATGTATATAATTGCCATGCAAGTTTACTCTCTTTTTACTTTTTTGATTAACACAGCACCAATTAATGAAAGTGATTGTCAGACACTGGGCTTAAACTACTCACATAATATATAAACATAATTCCAGTGGTATCTGGTTCATTGGGGCAGTGAGGGCAAATGTCCTATTATTATTATGAATAATAATAAAAAAAGTTGTTTTTTTTATTATATTTTCTTTCATACAGGTGGTGAGAGTCCAAGATCCATTACTCCTGGGCATTACTCTTCCCTGCCAGTAGGAGGAGGCAAAGATTCCCAAACCCCAAGAGCTGTATAAAACCCCTCCCACCTCACTGGTAAATCAGTCTTGTCTTTGCCTCAGTGAGAGGGTTTTTCAGAATGAGTTGAGACTCATTTTCCCTGAGCGCAGTGTTTGATGGAGGGATGTATTGGGAGTATGGTTTGTGACATATTTTTTAACCTCATGGGAATTAGTCACAAGTCTTCCACAGGTGTCGTGGGGATCTGTCTTTTGCCTCCTCCTGTTGGGTCATCTATATACTCCTATTCCATATGGCTTTTGAGTTTGAATGGGTCGGGATATCGCACGTAGTCGTCTCGAGATAGCGCATACTGTAAAATATATAGATATATTCTACCGATTATTTAGAATATTTTAGAGTATGCTTATTCATTTTTAATAATTTATATACATTTTTAAAATATTTATAATGTAATATTTCAATAATGCGCCTAAAGTGAATTTAAACTTTGACGAATGTGTGCACGGCTTTTAAAAATCCTATTAAAAAGGGGCACTTTCATTCATCAAAGTTTACATTTCAGCAATTTTGTTAAAATACTTACCTTTTCTTCTTGAAAGCCGGACCAGCGATTCCCCCGCCTGCCATGCGTCTCTTCTTACGTCAGAAATAAAGAATCCGGCTTCCTCCAATCAAGGCTTTCCCCCCAGAGCAAACATTGCCTGAGGCCATGCCGTGATTGGAGGAAGCCAGATTCTACATTCTACACACGTATGTAGAAAAATGTATTTAAGAATAAAAAGGACATAATCCTGTAAGTAAAGAACATTGGAATGGGAAATATGTACAGTAAAACACACATAAACACATAAATACGTATGTAGATATATATAAGTGCATTGGAGCCCTTTTGATGCAAAAAAATATTTGTGTGGCTCTTTTTTCATGTAGAAAGTAAATGCGTTTGCTCAAGTGCAATTAACTTTAATGCGCGTCGGGATAGGGCGACTTCAGAGCTCCTAATTACCTGTTACACTCGACTAAAAAGTTGCACAAAACACATCAAACTTATATTTAAAACTACTGTTACACTCATAACAACACTATCTAATAAAAATTATTTAAAAAAAATATTGCATTAAAAAGGGGTAAAAGATATGAGGTCTCAGGTGCTAGATTTAGAGTTTGGTGGCCAAAGGGGTGCGTTAGCTACGCATGCTTTTTTTTTCCTGCACCTTTTAAATACCGCTGGTATTTAGAGTTCACAGAATGGCTGCGTTAGGCTCCAAAAAGGGAGCATATTTACCGCCACTGCAACTCTAAATACCAGCGGTGCTTACGGACGCGGCCAGCTTCAAAAACATGCTCGTGCACAATTCCCCCATAGAAAACAATGGGGCCGTTTGAGCTGAAAAATAACCTAACACCTGCAAAAAAGCAGCATTCAGCTCTTAACGCAGCCCCATTGTTTTCTATGGGGAAACACTTCCTAAGTCTGCACCTAACACCCTAACATGTACCCCGAGTCTAAACACCCCTAACCTTACACTTATTAACCCCTAATCTGCCGCCCCCGCTATCGCTGAACCCTGCATATTATTATTAACCCCTAATCTTCCGCTCCGTACACCGCTGCAACCTACATTATCCCTATGTACCCCTAATCTGCTGCCCCTAACACCGCCAACCCCTATATTATATTTATTAACCCCTAATCTGCCACCCCCAACGTCGCCGCCACCTACCTACAATAATTAACCCCTAATCTGCCGACCGGAGCTCACCGCTACTATAATAAATGTATTAACCCCTAATCCGCCTCACTCCCGCCTCAATAACCCTATAATAAATAGTATTAACCCCTAATCTGCTCTCCCTAACATCGCCGACACCTAACTTCAAGTATTAACCCCAAATCTGCCGACCGGAGCTCACCGCTACTCTATAAAAAATTTTAACCCCTAAAGCTAAATTTTTTAACTCCAATCAGCCAATCAGATTGAGCTTGCATTCTATTGGCTATTCCGATCAGCCAATAGAATGCAAGCTCAATCTGATTGGCTGATCGGATCAGCCAATCGGATTGAACTTGAATCTGATTGGCTGATTCCATCAGCCAATCAGAATATTCCTACCTTAATTCCGATTGGCTGATAGAATCCTATCAGCCAATCGGAATTCGAGGGACGCCATCTTGGTTGACGTCATTTAAAGGAACCATCATTCGGTGAGTAGGTGTCAGTTGAAGAGGATGGATCCGCGTCGGCTGGGAAGAAGATGGCTCCGCTCCGCTCCGGAAGAAAGAAGATTGAAGATGCCACTTGATAGAATACTTCATCCCGATGATGGACTTCCGACTTCAGCCCGATGATGGAGTTCTTCAGCCGCCGCTTGGATCAAGACTTCGAACCCTCTTCTGGACCGATCGCTGAACCCGGTGAGGTGAAGACAAGGTAGGGAGATCTTCAGGGGCTTAGTGTTAGGTTTATTTAAGGGGGGTTTGGGTTAGATTAGGGGTATGTGGGTGGTGGGTTGTAATTTTGGGGGGGGTAATTTATGTTTTTTTTTACAGGCAAAAGAGCTGAATTCTTTGGGGCATGCCCCGCAAAGGGCCCTTTTCAGGGCTGGTAAGGTAAAAGAACTTTGAACTTTTTTAATTTAGAATAGGGTAGGGCATTTTTTTATTTTGGGGGGCTTTGTTATTTTATTAGGGGGCTTAGAGTAGGTGTAATTAGTTTAAAATTGTTGTAATATTTTTCTAATGTTTGTAAATATTTTTTTATTTTTTGTACTTTAGTTAGTTTATTTCATTGTATTTATTTGTAGGTATTGTATTTAATTAATTTATTGATATTGTAGTGTTAGGTTTAATTGTAGATAATTGTAGGTATTTAATTTAATTTATTTATTGATAGTGTAGTGTTAGGTTTAATTGTAACTTAGGTTAGGATTTATTTTACAGGTAATTTTGTAATTATTTTAACTAGGTAACTATTAAATAGTTATTAACTATTTAATAGCTATTGTACCTGGTTAAAATAATTACAAAGTTGCCTGTAAAATAAATATTAATCCTAAAATAGCTACAATATAATTATAATTTATGTTGTAGCTATATTAGGGTTTATTTTACAAGTAAGTATTTAGATTTAAATAGGAATAATTTATTTAATAATTTATTTCGTTAGATTAAAAATTATAGTTAATTTAGGGGGGTGTTAGTGTTAGGGTTAGACTTAGCTTTAGGGGTTAAAAAATTTAGTAGAGTAGCGGTGAGCTCCGGTCGGCAGATTAGGGGTTAATACTTGAAGTTAGGTGTTGGCGATGTTAGGGAGAGCAGATTAGGGGTTAATACTATTTATTACAGGGTTATTGAGGCGGGAGTGAGGCGGATTAGGGGTTAATACATTTATTATAGTAGCGGTGAGCTCCGGTCGGCAGATTAGGGGTTAATTATTGTAGGTAGGTGGAGGCGACGTTGGGGGCGGCATATTAGGGGTTAATAAATATAATATAGGGGTCGGCGGTGTTAGGGGCAGCAGATTAGGGGTACATAGGGATAACGTAGGTGGCCGCGGTGTACGGAGCGGCAGATTAGGGGTTAAACATTTTTAATATAGTGGCGGCGATGTGGGGGGACCTCGGTTTAGGGGTACATAGGTAGTTTATGGGTGTTAGTGTACTTTAGAGCACAGTAGTTAAGAGCTTTATAAACTGGCCTTAGCCCAGAAAGCTCTTAACTACTGACTTTTTTCTGCGGCTGGAGTTTTGTCGTTAGATTTCTAACGCTCACTTCAGCCACGACTCTAAATACCGGCGTTAGAAAGATCCCATTGAAAAGATAGGATACGCAAATGGCGTAGGGGGATCTGCGGTATGGAAAAGTCGCGGCTGCAAAGTGAGCGTTAGACCCTTTCCTGACTGACTCCAAATACCAGCGGGCGGTAAAAACCAGCGTTAGGAGCCTCTAACGCTGGTTTTGACGGCTATCGCCCAACTCTAAATCTAGGCCTAAATCTAGGCCAAAGGCTGCAAAGGGCTTTAACATAGAGATACATACAAGTCTAAAGATATATATATACATATATAAACTCCTGGAAAAATGAATGCGCTCTCAGGTCTTTTTTAGGTAAAGAAAAAGCAATCTTTAATGGATCGTTTTCAGGGACTTCTTCCCCATCATCAGCATAAATATAGTGTCAAACAAACAAACTTATATACAAATGAGTGTGATTAAACAATGCCAAATACCTGTGATTATTTGTGATTACTCAGTGAACTGGCACCAAACAGTCTATGTGGAACGCATACCCTGCGTTCCACTGTGTGCATACCGGAAGGAGCATGACTTGTTCTATTTCCGGTTATGACGATACTTTCCAAAAAATAAATAAATAAATGAATAGAATTAAAACAAAAGTGTACCTTACAATATCTTGAACAGTGTAAACGTTTAAAGCACATTGTGAATTATACTAGTGCAACGTGTATTCTCAAAGTGTCCCTGATGTAGGGTTATCTCCTGTGCAGGCTATGATCGCATATAGTAATCATAAGTGATTGTGCTCTGATTAGCGTGCCTATAGCTATCCACTTATTATGTGACAGCTCTTCTATGTACCTTAACATGTTTTCTCCCGACTGTGCCGGTACCGCACTCAGGATCGTCATTTGTTATGTTGGTTGGCATAGTAACCAGTTCATGCCGGAACTACTTTGTGTATTGATATGTGTGCTGGAATTTACATATCCAGTTTCACTGCACATCTTGTGTCAATGCTTTGTTAAATGTCTACCAACATGCCAAAAGGTAGAACTACTTAGTTCAGTAATTTACTGAGCATTAATGTTGTTTAACAATTGTAAGGTTTTGTCTATATACATATCTGGGAGCCAATTGTGTACAACATATAAAAAAAATGATATGAAATGATACAATTAGTCTGGTATACCACCTAGTGTCTACCCAGCTACCATCGGTCTCTATACAAGTAGGTATTGTTTATTTATGCCATCTACAAGTTAAAGTGTCCCGTATATCATGTAATCCTATTAAGATCAGCTTGCTGTTTCTTTGAATTATACAGCTTTGAATGAGACAAGTCCCAATCCTTGTGGCACTAATCAACTGTCCATTCAAGACACATCTTACTTTGTGCCTGTTGGGGGTATCTCCATCCCCTTCATACTTGCCCACACTGAACATTTTTTCATGTATATTTATGTGGACTGCTGTTATCTCTGTGTACTGTCAGTCAGATATTCCATTCCAGTATTATCTTCGTGGTGTGGATGTAGGTAGGTATTACAGTAAGACTGCTCTATATATAGATCTAGGAGAACGCTTATGTGGGTAACTGGCTTATTGGGACTGAGAACTACTGATTGGAAGGGATCACCTCCGTGTTCCCCTCCACTACAGTTCTAAGGCATGTGTTAAAAAGCCTAACCCTTCTGGGGCCTGACTTCCAACACATAGCCACGGTCAATTCTCTATTCCACTTGCCGTACCCTAGTCTGTGTCTCCACTCTAAATGAGCACCTTAAAGTCTGGAGGCGAGTTTAAACCTCCTGGGGCAATAGTGCCCAACCTATATATCCACTCGGCCTCTCTCCTTAGCAGGGCTTTGTTGCAATCACCTCCCCTATCCAGGGGGGGAATGTGATCTATCAGGATGTACCTGATGGTCGATACTTGGTGTGCCATCCGTGCACAGTGTCTGGCCACGGGCTGGTCAGATTCTCCCTGGGTGACTGCCAATCGTATGGCTCGTCTATGGTTGGCCATCCTTTCGCGAAGTGTGCTGCTCGTTTTACCCACATTGAATCGAGCACATGGACAAAACAGAAGATATACTACAAATGTAGTGTTACAGGATATGGAATGTTTGATAGTGTATACTTTGTTTGTATGAGGATGATGGAATTTTTTTGTGGCTATTAGGCCATTGCATGTGGTGCACCCTAGGCTTCGGTATGAGCCTTTGATGTTGACATGAGTTGTTTCCATGTAACTTTGCTTAGGGTCTGTCCGTACTAGGATGTCCCTGAGGTTAGTGCCCCTCTGATATGCTATCATAGGCGTTAAGTCGTGTGTGAATGTCAATTTTGGATCCGATTTGACTACCGGCCAGTGCTCTCTCAATATTTTACCAGCCTCCGTGGTATTAGGTGAAAAGGTTGTTGCCATAATCAGCCTATTTTCTTTCTCAGTTGGTGCAACCTTATGAATGAGGCTGTCCTGTGTATATGATAGAACTTCTTTCAAGGTGTTTTCAACTGTCTTCTTTTTGTAGCCCCTCTGTAGAAACTTATCCCTCATGAGTTGCAACTGTGAGACCCCTGTGGCAGTATTAGAGTTATTTCGTATTACCCTGGTCATCTGGGATTTGATGATACCCTTCAGTAAAGTTGGTGGGTGGCAACTAGTAGCACTTAGGATCGGATTTCTGTCGGTAGGCTTATTGTAAAGCGTAGTCCCTAAGGAACTCCCCTGTATATAAATGTTAAGATCAAGGAATTGTATCTCTGTGTCATGATATGTTATCTTAAACCTCACCGGCATTGTTGTGTTGTTCCAATTGTTGAACCAGTCAGGTAGTGTTTGTTGCCCCCCCCCCGCCAGATCATGAAAACATTGTTGATGTATCTTACATAGAAGACCGCCGACGATGTGTCTGTGTTCCAAAGAAATTGATTTTCGAAATGAGACATATAAATGTTGGCGTATGATGGGGCCATATTAGACCCCATCGCCGTGCCTGCTAACTGTAAAACTGTGTCTCAAAGCGGAAATAATTTCTGGTAAGGCAGAATTCCATAAGAGTCAAAAGGAAATCTACTGGGGGTCCCTCATACTGCGTTCTGTCCATGAGATGGATTTTAGTAGCCATAAGTCCAGTGTCATGAGGGATAATGGTGTAGAGACTGTTGACATCCAGAGTGACCAGGATGTCACCAGTCTCCACAACCACATCCCTCATCTTTCTAATCAGATCATTCATGTCAGAAATGTAGGATTTTACATTCTTCACTATAGGTTGTAGGAGAATGTCTAATAATTGTGCCACGGGCTGCATCAGTGACTGTACAGCTGAAACTATCGAGCGCCCCGGGGGATGATGGAGTGTTTTGTTTATTTTAGGCATCGTGTACAGGATTGGGACCCTGGGATATGTTGTTGTACAGTACTCGTAAATTTGTTCAGTTAGGTACCCTTGTTCAAAACCTAATTTCAAAATACCATCCAGTTCTTTTTTAAACTTGGGAGTAGGGTCATTGGGTAAAGTCATGTAAGTGTTTTTATCAGCGAATTGTGACAGGATGTCCATTCTTTTTTTTTTTTCCATTCATAATTTTTATTGGGACATTAGAGATTGTACAGTATCAAAACAAAATCATCAAACATAGATATATGCTAATACAATTTGTAGTTTCTCTATGTTTAGGGCACATATATTATATTAGCTTTTATTTTCCTTAAAAAAAAAATAAAAAAATAACTTAGTCTTTCTTGCTTATTTCTTATTTACCCATTGTCAAGTATTAACAAATTATATTCATACTTATATATAGCTTCAGCGATACATGTCAACAACAGTGTTCTCCAACAGTGGGGTAATATATCTACCTCTCTAATATCCTTATTTTTCACAGGTTAAATTTATATAGGATTCGGTTTATCGCCTCATCCTAAAACATAAGTCCGTACACATACTTGATTTTGAAGTCACTTTAACATTTATCATATTGAGGTTGTAAGGTATCTTAAGATCTCTATATGGCAATTGGGGCACAATAAATGACACAGAAAAGAAAACAACAAAAAAAAAAAAAAAAAAAAAAAAAAAGAGAAAAAAGGGAAGAGGTTCCCTACCCCTCCTCCCCCCGCTCCTGCCCTATCTCTCCTCTTCATTACTAAATTGAGCCTGACTCCTCTGTAATAAATACTCCACGTAGTTACATGTGTAAAATGGGGCTAAAAACTTAGCTTGAGTATTTTTATCATATAACTGTATAAAGCTGTACCATTTATTACAGTATTTCTTTATACGTTGTTCTGAGCCATTAGAACAGTCAAATTGCTCTATTACCGCTTGCTTCATCATTAAATGGATTAGATTATGAATAGAAGGATTTTTTTTATCTTTCCAACCTTTGAGAATCAAATATCTACCACCTAATATCAAGCAGTTAATAAATTGTACATTTATTTGTCTATATGTATCATAATCAACTAGAAAAAATATATGCTTTTTTTCCAACTTGACCGTAACCTGTAACACTTTACTTAGCCAGTAGCTTATTTTGGCCCAAAATTGATAAATTTTTGAGCATCTCCAAAACATATGTATTATATCTGCATTGATATCTGTACATCTAGGACACACATGTTCAGAGTTGTGTAGCCACTTATTTAAGGTGGCAGGAGGGATATAACTACGATTTATCAGTTTAAAGTGGCTTTCTCTCCAATTCGCCGCCAAAGTAGCATTTTCTACCTTCTGTATACTTCTAGTAATATCTTCTTTTTGTATATCTTGAGAATCTGTTGTCCACCTAACCATCAGACGTCCAATATTTTCCTCACCTGACTGTTTCAGAATTACCTTTAGCCAATATTTTAAGGAATGGATACCAGCTTGGTAAAGAATTATACCTGAGGCTATATCAGAATTTACCCAAGTATGGTTTGGTCTCCTAATAATTGAACTATACCAATACCTTAGTTGTAAGTATGCATAAAAATCTGAATTAGCTAATCCGAATTGCTGCCTAATTTCTGCAAATGTTCGTATATTTGGGCCGTTAGGATCTTTTACTTGATAAATAAACTTTAGGCCCTTATTGGCCCAATTTTTAAATAGTTTATTATTAATTCCTGCTGAAAAATAAGGGTTTCCGACTATAGGTAAATAGTTGGAAACCGTATGATCGGCTTTGATCAAAGCACATATTCGAAACCACGCTTTTATAATATTACCTATAGTAGTATATTTTTTAACTTTAGGTGGTATCTTTCTGAAGTGACAATGTAATAGTGCTTGTAAACTATATGGTGATACAATACTTTCTTCTGCGACCAATGAGGCAATATAATTACCTTGTGTAAGCCAATCTAATGCCACTTTTCCTAAGCAAACGTAGTTATATATCTCAAGAGAGGGAAGTGCTAGCCCCCCCAGATGCTTAGGTTGCATTAGCGTACTCAAGGCAATTTTATTACGTCCCTTACCCCATAAGAACAGCCTGAAGTTTTTGTATACAGTTTCAATATCCTTTTTAGGCATCAGAACAGGTATATTGTGCATCAAATATAAAAACTTGGGTATTAATATCATTTTAATTAAGTTAACTTTAGCGGTAAGTGTAAGTGGTAACCTGACCCAGCTTTCTAAATTGTGAATAATTTTATTGATCAACGGGATATAGTTTATTTTATACCAAAGTTTTGGATCGCTACAGACATTAATGCCCAAGTATGTAAATTGTGTCTTTATTTCTTTAAATGGAGTTTGTATATTTCGTTTCCCATTTTGCAGAATCCAGAATAATTCAGACTTTGCTGCATTAATCTGATATCCAGAGAAAGAGCCAAACATCTGAATAATTTCCAATACCATATCAACCTCTAGGCGGGCATCTTTGATAAATAGCAATAAATCATCTGCGTAAAGTAACAGAATAAATTTCTGCTTTCCTAAGCATATTCCTTCTAAGCGCTCTCTGAGCTTGATTGCTAACGGCTCAATTGCCAAATTGAACAAGAGTGGTGAAATTGGACATCCTTGTCTTGTCCCTCTTGCTAATTCAAAGTTATTTGTTCTATTGCCGTTGATCAATAAAGCCGAAGATGCTTTAGAATATAATGCTTTAATACAATCTAGAAACTGATATTTAATCCCAAATTGTCCCAGAGTAGAAAACAGATGCTCCCAGATTATCGAATCGAATGCTTTTTGTGCGTCTATTGATAATATAGCTGCATTCTGTAATACCCTGTTTTCCTTATTATTTTTCGCCAGGTTTATACATGCATCCAACAGTAGGAAAACTTTACGCAGATTAGCTGATGGATTACGATTAGGCATAAAACCAGTTTGATCTATACTTATTAGAGGAGAGATAATTTTTTTTAATCTTTTTGCCAATATACTTGTGAAAATTTTATAATCGGCGTTCAATAGTGAAATAGGTCTATAGGAATCTATATATTCAGGATTCTTCCCTTTTTTATGTATAACTGTTATTAAAGATTCAGAAAAAAATCTTGAAGGAACCCCTCCTTTTATGAGATAGCTATTAAAAAGATTCATCAAACTCGCAGCAATCTGACCTTTAAGTATTTTATAAAATTCACCCAGTAATAAATCTGGGCCAGCTGCTTTCTTAAGTTTTATATTGTCAATAGCCTCCTGCACTTCTATAAGAGAAATTGGAGTGTTTAAAGTCTCTAGGCTTTCTGAATCTATTTGTGGAAGGGAGATGTCCTGCCAAAAGCTATCTTTATTTATTATGTTTACTTTAGGGTTTGAGTATAGATTTTTAAAAAATTTATAGAATTCCTCCTGTATCTTAGCCAGGTCTGTTATATATTCATCATTTACTTTAATCCTTCTAATATCATTTTTTACACTCTGTACCTTCACACAGTTAGCCAGTAAGGTACCAATTTTATCCCCAAAACGGTAAAATTTTGCGCTACGTCTAAGATCTTTAATATTGTTTTTTTGTTCTGTTAATAGTGTCCATTCAGCCCTTGCTTTCATATACCTATCCCAGTTTTCTTTATTAGGTGTACCAATATACGCATTGTACCTATTTTTTAAATAGTTTGAGCACTGAGTTTCCTTCCGATTTGTCTCTTTCCTACAATTCAAAGAGTATTTTCTGATATCCCCCCTTAACACTACTTTAGCGGCTTCCCATAAGGTTTCCTCTTTGTGTATGTCGGCACTATTATTCAATCTGTATGTATGCCATTGTTGAATCAGCCAATTCTTAAATTTAAAATTATCTGCTAGATACGTTGGGAATCTGTAACTCCTAGTTATGTCATTGATTCCTTTCCCCCATTTCATTTTAAGAGAGATTATGGCGTGATCTGATATTGTGAAGTGTCCAATAGCTAGTTCTGGTTTTAAACCTAGCACTACTGTTGAGACCAAAAAGAAATCGATTCTGGATAATGACTTATATTTCTTAGCTTGGCACGTATATGCTCGTGTAGTGGGATTATAAAGACGCCAAGCATCAGTTAAGTTAAGATCTTTACAAAATTTCTTAAGAGGTCTATTTGCTGTCCTGGCTTCAGTTTCCCTATTTACATTCTTCAGTCTGTCTATATTGTTAAATGTCATGTTGAAGTCACCCGCTATTATCAAGGTACAGTTCAAAAATTGATAAAATTTATTTCTTAAGTCTAACCAGAATTTAGGTTCATTCTTATTTGGCCCATAGACATTACAAATTACAAAAGTCCTATCTTTAACTTGGATTTCAATTATTATATATCTTTCTTTATTATCAATATCTTTAGATAGTATTTGATACTCCAAATTTCGATGGAATAAAATTGCCACCCCTCTTTTCCTAGATATACATGATGTTGTTATAACTTCTTGGACCCAATTTACCTTAAGTTTTTCAGTTTCGGCTTTAGTAAGATGTGTCTCTTGGATTAGTGCTATATCAGCTTGACTTTTTTTAATATCAGCAAGTAATCTTTTCCTCTTTATTGGATTGGTTATACCTCCCACATTCCATGATGTTATTTTAATATTGACCATGTCAGCAAATTAACTCCTTGTCAAAAACCAAAGTGAGCGCGAGGGGGGGAGGGGAGAGGAGAGGAGAAAAAGAGGGGGAGAAAAAAAGAAAAAAAAGAAAAGGGAAAAAAGGATGAAAAAAAAAAAAAAAAAAGACAAAATTCCCCAATTAATGATACAGCCATACAAGTAAGAAAAAAAAATAAAACATATCCTATAAAACCAATTTTCAACAGCTCCCATCGCCATTCTTTTTTAAAAATTCTAATACCTCTTGCTTTGTTCTGAGAAAACTAGTTTTATCCTCTGCAATGATCTTAATATTAGCAGGGTATATCATTCTAGCTAGAAAACCTGCCTGTATCAGTTTTGTACAATAAGGAGCCATTTCTTTTCTTTTAGCCGTAGTTTGAGCCGAAAAATCTTGAAAGAGTAAGACCTTGTTTTGTGCTATTTCCAAGTTATTTATACCTCTGTATACTCTAAGAATATTTACTTTGTCTTGGAAATTCAAGAACTTAATCATAATTGGTCTTCTATGCACCCCATTTTCTGAAGGAGCTTTTAAATATCCTGTCCTGTGTGCCCTTTCAATTGGTATTATTCTAACTAATGTGTCTATACCTAGGGCCTGTGGTAAAGTAATGGATGCGAACTTCATTAGATCTTGGAACTCGGTGCTCTCTGGTATCCCTAGGACCCTAAGATTGTTCCTACGGGACCTATCCTCAAGTTCTTCGATCTTCTTCTGCATATCTGCTATTTGCTCACTATGTATTTGTACATTCTGCTCCTGTACATCAAGTGTATCCTCTACTACTGAGATCCTATTCTCAGCCTCTGTAATTCTTGCCATAAACTGTTTAGTTTCTATTGTTAATAGTGCCATATCTTGTCTAATTTTATCCAATTGTGGTAGTAGCAGGTTTGCTACCTGCTTTGAGATTTCACTTATATCTGCAGGGTTGATACCTGTCATACCAGATTCTGTCCTGATTTCAGCACTATTCTCTACACTATTCCTCATTGTTACCCTTTTGTCCCTAGTTTTAGCAGGCATTACAGGTGACTTATTGGATAGAAATCTATCCATATGTGAATGTGTAAAATAGCAAAGAAAAGAAAATGAAAATAAGTGATTAAGTGAAAAACAAAGAAAAAAAGAAAAACGAAGTGTTGAAAATAAAAAGGGAAAGGTGAAGGAAAAAAAGAAAAAGGTGAAGCACAATAATAACTATGTATCTACTAATATGGTGTTGCACACTTTACGCCCATCCGCAGATGGGATATACCAAGCAGTTTGTACTGTCTATAACCGACTGTGATTTGTGTATGTTTTTTTTTTGTTTTTTTTTGCTTTTCTTTGAGTTTTCCAAACTCTTATTGTTACCTTTGGGGAATAGGGGGAAAAAAAAGACAATGTGTATGGATATAATACAATACGTGGTACGTGTTTGTGTAGTATTAATAGTGATGCACTGCTACATTTTTTTCCATTATCCTCTCTTCAAATACTTCATACTGTTGATTTTCATCATATCAGAAAAGAGAGATTCACCTCTAACAGCTAAGGATATTTCTCTTGGATACCCCCCTGCCTCAAGATAGTGAGTTCAGGGACCAGTTTACAATGGTTAATATTTTTCTACCCACAATGATATTATCCCTTAAACAATATATACTGTTATAACTTTTGTAGGTATACAAGTTTAGCTATAGTTCTTACTAGTCATCTATACATATATAAAACATGTCTCAGCCTCATATGCAATATACACAAGAAAAGAACAATTCAATACGCCAGCAGCGCCAGCACCGTACAATACCCAGAACAATGTATTGCACGGTGAACAGAATGCAGTCACTTATCTTGATTCTCAGTCTCTTCGCAGGGTTCTCTTATCTTATTTATGGGCGCCCCTTTTTTTCTTTTTATCACCCTGAGTATTATATGAATTTTTTATACCAGGCTGTCCAGCTTAGCTTATAATATAGTCCAGCGTCCGCAAATCTATATTGGGCCTTGATATTACTAAACAGTTACAGCAGGTATCTCACAGTCCCTGCTACTTCTTAGCCTCCAAAGATCTCCAACAGAAAAAACGGTGTAAGTTCTTTCCTTTTCCTAATGCTTTCCTTTCTGTTCTGGCCCTCTGCTTCTGTGGGCCCACAAAACTACAGCAACAATAGTTCAGTTCGTTCCTATAGTCCTATATGGACAATCTTGTTATTTCAATGCTCTTCAAGATATTTTAGCTGTGTGCCTAACAGTGGGAGCCACTAACTTTACTGCCTTTTCTTTTTTCCTTTGCAGTACTTTTTCCTCACAGCCCTTTAAGCATCCAAAAGTAAAATATAGTAGCGTACTTTGTAAGGTACGGCCCTACCTGTGACAGGGTACTTCACTCTTCCAGCGCTTCTGCGATTTCCAGCTGACAACTACAGCCTCACCTACCCCGTAGGTTATCCCCCTTCCTGCCGACTCCTCCGCAAGAAGAAGGGGATTGCCCGACCAGGGTCCACAGTGAATCCCAGCGCCCAGTTCTCCCTCCTGTCGTAGGGCCGGTACCACCGGGCTTGAATAGCCTCCAAGTTCTTGCGTCCGTATGCGACGAACTACCGGGAGTTCCCACTCGCGGTTCCGTATTTCGGGCTTCAGGACCAACCAATGTCCTTGTAGGATGGGATCTTTTCCGGCCAGAATAAGTGTGATCCTGGCCTAGGAACTCAACAGCGGTGTTTGGTAGCGCACACAGCCATGCGCTCCTCACGCCTGCTAGCACCTCCTCCTGGGCGTGACGTCTAACACCGGAAGCCTGGCAGGATGTCCATTCTGTAGTCATCATAATCCATCAAAACTATGGCTCTGCCCTTGTCAGCCGGGAGGATGACTAAAGTGTGGTCATCCTGTAAGGTTTTGATGGCTGCCCTTTCTGTATGACTGAGATTATGTTTCCATGCCTTATTGGTTCTTTGATGTTCCATATCTTGTGCTACTAGCCTCATAAAGGTCTTAGTGATAGCACTGCTGTTCTGTGGTTCAAACGTGCTAGGTTTTTTGCACTTTCGTATTGGACTAGTGTGTTCTTGTCTCAGTGGGGCATGTTGGAAATATTCCTTTATTTTCATGGTTCTATTAAGTTTATACAGATCTAATTTAAGATCAATCTCTGCAGTGTTGTGGCTGGGTACAAAGGACAGACCTTTATTGAGGGTCATACGTTCAGCTGTGGTGAGGACGTTTGCTGAAATTAACCACTGTATCCTCCACCTGCTGCGGCGTGTGGGTCTGTACCTGCCTCCCTGCCCTCCTGATGTGTGGTCTATGATTCCTCCCCCTCCCCGTAACCTCATAGTGACCCCTGAAAAATGGTCCGGGGTGGAAGGAATGTCCCCTCTGTACATATGGGGCATGATATGGGGATTGTGTGGTATATGTGTTAGGTGATGTTTGTGTGTTACGCACAATGCTTGTGTATCGGGTTCTGATGACTCTGCTCCACTAGTATCTATTGTGGTGAATTGGACTCTCCTGGGTCTATGAGAGTCCAATTCACCACAATAGATCCTTGGGGCATCTGCCTGGGTGCAAACATGCAATGAATACTCCTGGAAAAACGAATGCACTCTCAGGTCTTTTTTAGGTAAAGAAAAAGCAATCTTTAAAGGAACGTTTTCAGGGACTTCTTCCCCATCATCAGCATAAATATAGTGTCAAACAAACAAACTTATATACAAATGAGTGTGATTAAACAATGCCAAATACCTGTGATTATTTATGATTACTCAGTGAACTGGCACCAAACAGTCTATGTGGAACGCATACCCTGCGTTCCACTGTGTGCATACCGGAAGGACAATGACTTGTTCTATTTCTGGTTACGACGATACTTTCCAAAAAATAACACTGTACATTGAACGGTATATATATATATATATATATATATATATATATATATATATATATACATATACAAGTGGTCCTCGGTTTTCAACTGTTCAATTTGCACCGTTTCAGAATAACAACCTTTTTTTTTAGTCATGTGACTGCTATTGAAAAGCATTGAGGAGCAGTGCATTGATTAAAATAGCCAGTAGGTGGAGCTGTCCGCTTGTGTTGCAGCAAAGATATTCAAGCCAAGCAAACTGAAATTAATCAGTTTAACCAGACCTGAGCTATCGAGCAGCTTGCAAAGGAACAAGATCTTCCTGTCTATAAATCAGTCCAGATTGGAATGCATAGAAAGAGCTGTTTGCAGAAAAATGCTCAGGCAGGGTGGGAGCTTTCCAGAAAGGCTCTTAAACACAAGGCAGGAAAGATGGAGGGTGCGTCTGGATTCCAGCGTCAGCCAGTTTAGTTCTTTTAGCATGTCACAATGGTGGGTCCTGTAGTTACATTGTAGCACAAATCAGCAGAACGAGTTATACAATGTATTAAGTTTATTTAGGTGAGTTTGCGGTGCAGGTGCATATACTACATCCCTATAATCCATGATTGGCATCAACATTTGCTGTACAATCTTTTCCTTTACTGTAGGGCTGAGGCAAGATTTGTTTCTGTACAGGGCACCTAGTTTTGGATAAAGTTTAGATGCAAGTTTTTCTATGTGGAGGCCAAAAGATAGATTAGGGTCTAACAACATACCCAAGCATTTGAAAGAGTGGACTGCGGTCAGCGTGCAATTGGATTTTGTTTTGATGCATAGATGGGAATTTTGTAATTTGTGTAATTTAGGTCTCATTCGAAAGATCATTGTGACTGTTTTGTCAGTGTTTAGGAAGAGTTTGTTTTTTGAGATCCACTTTTCTACCTCTGTGAACTGGTCTTGGAGCACTGCTTCAAGCTGCTGCAGATCGGAATTGTTTGCATAGATTACCGTGCATAGATTAGTTTTATGCCTTGAGAACCTGATCCATCCTGACCAGGTGGGCTTTATGCCTTCTCGGTGTTCCTCCAAAAATATAAGGAAATTAATAACTTTAGTTGATTATATGTGGAACGCAGATCTATCCAGAGGGAGGTGCAACTTTGAAGACGTAGCGGTTCTCACATTGGATGCAGTCAAAGCTTTTGATTGCATCTCTTGGAAATACATGTTCTCTACTCTATCTAAATTTGTTTTTTCTGGTAATTTTTTGAACTTTGTGCAAAGGCTGTATCAGAGACCCGTCTCATATGTACTTGTTAACGGTATGATTTCCTCTGAAATAGTTCTCCAAAGAGGAACCAGACAAGGGTGTCCGCTATCACCGCTTCTCTTTAATATTATATTGGAGCCCTTGGCAATTAAACTGTGTCAAATCCTGCCGGGGATTACCATGGGGGATCTGAAACTGAGAATATTGCTCTATGCGGATGACATATTACTCTTTTTAAATCAAACGTCAATTACTATCCCGACGGTGATTAATACGATAAGGTTATTTAGTACATTTGCGGGCTATAAAATCAATATGGAAAAGAGTGAGTTAATGTGGTCAGGGAGCCGAGAGCGAGAGCTTCCCCTGACAGTTTTTCGTAAAGTAGATGCTGTCAAATATTTGGGGTTGGAAATTGATAGAAATCCAAAACTCTGGTATCAGGCCAACTTTGGGGGGCTATTCCGGAAAATCCAGGAAGACCTGAAGTTATGGGAGGTATTCCCTTTATCGCTTTCAGCCTCGGCTAACTTGATTAAAACGATAATTTTCCCGAAAATTCTATATTATCTTTAGAACTTGCCACTTCTGATTTTAAATAAAGATCTGAAGAAATTGGCATCTTGCTTTTCAAAGTTTTTATGGAAATCCAAAAAGCCACGACTGTACCTTAATCGGCTCACTCAAAAATATACTAGGGACGGGTTGGCATTGCCTAACATTAGACTTTATAACTATGCTGCAGTGTGTAAAATTGTATTTGATTGGGTTGCTCGGAGTGACATAGTTACTACATATGATCTGGAATCTTATATGGTCAATCCATGGTCATTGAAAGCTTTAATTCATTGTCCGCCCCGATCCCTTCCTTCGTAGGTTTCCTCACTTATCTCATTTAGAAGTATTTTTGTAGCATGGCATAGGCTTAGTAAATTGCTTAGAATCGACTTTTCTTTTTCTGAATATCTTCCCATTAGGGGGAATCCCATGTTTTCTCCAGGTACTGATCAGAAATGTTTTTATGAATGGCATATTAGCGGGTTGGAAAATATTTATCAACTTATTAATGATGATTTTCAGGTCCTTCCCTGGGAAACAATTAGAGAGCAGTTTTCGCTCCCCAGACAAAATCGATTTGCTTATTTTCAGATCCGCCATTTTGTTAACGCTCAGAAATGGTCTCTAGTTGGGAGAAGTGACTGGGCTGAGATTAAAACTTGTGTCAGAAAATTTATATTGGGTGATGCATCTATCTCGCTGATTTATGATATCATGTTGACTAAACAAGGTATGCTGGAAGAAGAGAAACTAATCAACTTTTGGCTTCCCCATATACCTTCGTTAGAGGTTGAGAAAGTATGGAATAGCCTTGAAAGAGTCACCTTACTACCGTTATCGGTGAGTTGGAAGGAATCTCATCTAAAATTACTGAACTTCTCTTATTTCTCCCCGGCCTTACTGGCTAAATTCTATCCTGATAAAAATTATCGGTGTGAGCACTGTGCGTACATCCGGGCCGACCTCTTTCATATGTTGTGGGTGTGTCCAAAGATCACTCAACTTTGGTTGAAGGTCCAGTTCTGGTATAATAGAGTCTTTGAAACTTCTATTTCTCTAACGTTTGAAGATATTGTCCTACTGTGTGTGGTCCCGAGAAGGGATGTGAGAACGCGTATCCTAAATACAATTATATTAACAGTAAGATATAACATTTTTAAAAAATGGATTGCAAAGAGTCCTCCCACCCTGTCACAAATATTAAAAGACATTCAAGCGCAGATTATTTTTGAATCTTTTCATTTAAAGTCAGTGGCTGAAAGGAAAATTAAAGAATTTTTGGTCGGCTGGGCGCCAGTTATTAAGACATATCCGAGTGACCTGCAGAGACAGATTCTGAGACCCTTCCTGGCTTCGATAAGTTTTGCTGAGTTGGTGGTACTCGTGGTTTTCCCTGATACCTGGATCAGAAATAGTAATTCGATAGAATAGTTCTTGTTCGGGAGGGTTCTGGATGTTTCCACGGAGCGTGGGGGAAGAGGGGGTGGCGGAGCCCTTTTGTTTTGTTTTTCTTTTCTCCCTTTTTTTTTTTTCTCTCTCTTTTTCTTTTTCTCTTTCTTTCTTTTACGGTCATTCTGTCTAAAAAAATTTAGCTACTTGATTGTAACTTTTAATTGATAAGGCGCTGGATTAATAAGTTGCCTGAAGTTTTTTTGTTTCATTATACTATTGAATTTTTTCTGTGTTTATGCGATTGTTGAATATGTAAAACATACATTTGTGTTCGCTATGGTTGCCTTTCTTCTTTTTTGCTATGTGGCTATACTCAATAAAGATAATTTAAAAAAAAAAAAAGATTACCGTGCCATCTGCATACATGTGTACAGTTGAGGATTTGCAGACATTAGGTAGATCATTTATAAATAATGTGAATAGTAGGGGGCCGAGAATGGAACCTTGGGGAACATCACACATGACTGGGACAGGGAGGAAGTCACTGTTAGAAATGGAGACATATTGTGATCGATCCAATACATATGATCGAAACCAGGTTAACGGACGATCAGCAATACCAGAGTTTTTTAGTTTGAGCAGTAGTATGTCATGGTCTACTGTGTCAAAGGACTTTGCAAAATCAAGGAAAATAGTTCCAGTTAGGTCTTCTTGTTCCATGCCAGTTTGGATGTCGTTGCAAACTTTTAGGAGGGCAGTTGTAGTGGAGTGATTCAGGCGAAAACCTGATTGATCAGGGGTCAGATAGTTAGAAAGTTGGTAATACTCGCATAATTGTGTATGGACGCATTTTTCTAAAATTTTTGACAATACTGGGAGCAATGATATAGGGCGATAGTTAGAAACCAAGGTTAACTCCCCACTTTTATGAATAGTCACTACTCTTGCAGTTTTCCAGAGTTTGGGTATGTATCCAGACATCAAGGATTCATTAATTAGGGTTGTGACAGGCTTAGCAATTGCCAGCGCACTGAGCTTCAACAGCATTGCTGGGATTTGATGAGGTCCAGACTGGCTTTTCATTTTTAGATTATTAAGGTATTTCTTAACAACATTGATGGGTACAGGTCTAAAATTGAACTTCTCTATATTGGGTCTTGTTTTAGTGGGGCCTGATCCACATTTCTAGTTTCAAGATGCGTGCCATTAATTAGTTTGTCAATCAGGGTGGTGGAGCATCCGACAAAATAATTGTTAAAGGCATTTGCTACTTCTAAGGGGATTTGCAGGGTTTGGTTATCCACATTGACAGTGGAGGGTTGGGAGTGGATTGGTGGATTTTGTAATTTATTTATGAGTTTCCAAAAATTTCTAGGGTTAGATATGTATCTGAAGTTTTGGCTCATCGGGTTAGTGCTCGTGCAAAAGCTTTTAACTTTCAATTTGTAATACGCATGCTACCTGATACATGCAAAAAGCTTACATCTAGCAAAGTAAGCACGAGAGCGGAAGCGATAAATATCGCTCCACTCTTAATCCAGCCCTATAAGTCCCCATATTAAAAGAATGAAAAACAACAATTATTAAGGTTATAGAAATGGCAAAATATTCTGCCCCACTCACTTAAAATGGTACCATTGTCTAATTTTATGTGGGGAAAAAAACTAACTATATTTAACTAGCTTAAACAATGAGTTTGTTTAGAAGTGATACTAAGAAAAATATCCCAATTCTGTTAATTTTTTTTTTAAGGAATTCAGTTCCTTTTCAGGTTACAAACAGCTAGATTACGAGTTTTGAGCGGTATAGGGAAATTAACGAACGCAACAAAAGTTGCGGTATTTAATTCCCTATAGCGCTGCCATTACAAGTGTTGATAAACCCGGCTTGCGCGTGCGATATGGAGATTTTAAGCACACTTTCCCCATAGACATCAGTGGGGAGGGACGGCAAAAAGAAAAAATATAACACCTGCGATTGCAGAAACAAAAGCTCTGTAACGCAGCCCCATTGATGTCTATGGAGAAAATAAAAATACAGTTTAAACCTAACACCCTAACATAAACCCTGAGTCTAAACACCCCTAATCTGCTGCCCCTGACATTGCCGACACCTGCCTACAGTTATTAACCCCTAATCTGCCGCTCCAGATATCGCCGCCACCTAAATAAAATTATTAACCCCTAATCTGCCGCTCCCGATATCGCCACCACTATACTAAAGTTATAAACCCCTATTCCGCCTCTCCCCAACATTGCTGCAACTAAAGTTATTAACCCCTAAACCTCTGGCCTCCCACATCACTACCACTAAATAAACCTATTAACCCCTAAACCACCAGCCCCCCACATTGCAACAACCTAAATTAAATTATATTAACCCCTAAACCTAACCTAACCCTAAACCTAACCCTAACAACCCTTAACTTTAACATAATGAAATTAGATCTAAATTAAATTTACAATTATTAACTAAATAATACCTATGTAAAACTAAATACATACTGTACTTACCTGTGAAATAAAACTTAAGCTAGCTACAATATAACTAACTAGTCCTAAAGCCCGTGTACACGGGCCATTTTTTGCAGTACAGGGGTCCCACCCCTTGCTCTCTCTCTATCCCCCCTCTCTTTTGCTCTCTCTTTCTCCCCTCTTTTTTGTTCTCTCTCCCCTCTCTTTTGCTCTCTCTCTCCCCCTCTCTTTTGCTCTCTCTCTTCCCTCACTCTTTTGCTCTCTTTCTTCCCCCTCTCTATTGCTCTCTCTCTCCCCCCTCTCTTTTGCTCTCTCCCCCCTCTTTTGCTGTCTTTCTCCCTCTCTTTTGCTCTCTCTCCTCCCCCTCTCTTTTGCTCTCTCTCTCCCCCTCTCTTTTGCTCTCCCCTCTCTTTTGCTCTCTCTCCCCTCTCTCTTTTGCTCTCTCTCTCCCTCCATTTTGCTCTCTCCCCCCCTCTCTTTAGTGCTCTCTCCCCCTCTCTTTTGCGCTCTCTATCTCCCCCTCTCTTTTGCGCTCTCTATCTCCCCCTCTCTTTTGCTCTCTCTCTTCCCTCTCTCTTTTACTCTCTCCCCTTTCTTTTGCTCTCTCTCCCCCCTCTCTTTTGCTCTCTCTCTCTCCCCTCTCTCTTATGCTGTATCTCTCTCTCTTTTGCTCTCTCCCCCCCCCTCTCTTTTGCTGTCTCTCTCTGTCTCTTTTGCTCTCTCTCCCCCTCTCTTTTGCACGCTCTCTCTCCCCTCTCTCTTTTACTCTCCCCCCTCTCTTTTGCTCTCTCTCTCTTTTTCTTTCTCTTTCTCTTTCTCTCTCTCTCTCTCTCTCTCTCTCTATTCTCTTTTGCTCTCTCTCTTTCTCCCCTCTCTTTTGCTCTCTCTCTACCCCTCTTTTTTGCTCTCTCTCCCCTCTCTTTTGCTCTCTCTCTCCCCCTCTCTTTTGCTCTCTCTCTCCCTCTCTTTTGCTGTCTCTCTCCCTCTCTTTTGCTCTCTCTCCCCCTCTCTTTTGCGCTCTCTCCCCTCTCTCTTTTGCTTTATCTCTCCCTCTCTTTTGCTCTCTCCCCCCTCTTTTTTGCTGTCTCTCTCCATCTCCTTTGCGTGCTCTCTCTCCCCCCTCTCTTTTGCTCTCTCTCTCCCCCCTCTCTTTTGCTCTCTCTCTCTCCACCCTCAATTTTGCTCTCTCCCCCCTCTTTTTTGCTGTCTCTCCCCATCCCTTTTGCTGTCTCTCTCCATCTCCTTTGCGTGCTCTCTCTCCCCCCTCTCATTTGCTCTCTCTCTCTCGCCCTCTCTTTTGCTCTCTCTCTCCCCCTCTTTTGCTCTCTTTCTCCCCCTCTGCTGCTCTCTCTCTCCCCTCTCTCTCCTGCTGTCTCTCTTCCTCTCTTTTGCTCTCTCTCTTCCCCCTCTCTTTTGCTCTCTCTCCCCCTCTTTTGCTCTCTCTATCTCCCCCTCTTCTGCTCTCTCTCTCTCTCCCCTCTCTCTTTTGCTGTCTCTCTTCCTCTCTTTTGCACTCTCTATTCCCCCCTCTCTTTTGCTCTCTCTCCCCCCTCTATTTTGCTCTCCCTATGCCCCCTCTTTTGCTCTCTCTCCCCTCTCTCTTTTGCTTTCTCTCTCCCCCTCTCTTTTGCTCTCTCTCTCCCTCTCTTTTGCTGTCTCTCTCCCTCTCTTTTGCTCTCTCTCCCCCTCTCTTTTGTGCTCTCTCCCCTCTCTCTTTTGCTTTATCTCTCCCTCTCTTTTGCTCTCTCCCCCCTCTTTTTTGCTGTCTCTCCCCATCCCTTTTGCTGTCTCTCTCCATCTCCTTTGCATGCTCTCTCTCCCCCCTCTCTTTTGCTCTCTCTCTCCCCCCTCTCTTTTGCTCTCTCTCTCTCCACCCTCAATTTTGCTCTCTCTCCCTCCCCTCTCATTTGCTCTCTCTCTCGCCCTCTCTTTTGCTCTCTCTCTCTCTCCCCCTCTTTTGCTCTCTCTTTCTCCCCCTCTTCTGCTCTCTCTCCCCCTCTCTCTTCTGCTGTCTCTCTTCCTCTCTTTTGCTCTCTCTCCCCCTCTTTTGCTCTCTCTATCTCCCCTCTTCTGCTCTCTCTCTCCCCTCTCTCTTTTGCTGTCTCTCTTCCTCTCTTTTGCACTCTCTCTTCCCCCCTCTCTTTTGCTCTCTCTCCCCCCTCTATTTTGCTCTCTCTATGCCCCCTCTTTTGCTCTCTCCCCCCTCTCTTTATTCCCCCTCTTCTGCTCTCTCTATACCCCCTCTTTAGAGCTCTCTGTCTCTCACGGTCAATCGGCCATGGCATCAGGCCCCACCCGTGCCATGCCCGGCCACACCCACGCCCCGTCGGGCCCTGCCCGCATCACGCCCGGCCCCATCCACATCACGTCCACTCCACGCCAGATGCTAGATGCCAGATGAGGTCAGTTGGATTAAGGCCAGGTGTGTTTGTCCTCTCGTGCAGTCTCTACTGCGCATGACAGCTTCGGACAAACACACTTGGTCTTTTATTATATAGGATAGTTATATTGTAGCTAGCTTAGGTTTTATTTTTATTTCACACGTAAGTTTGTATTTATTTTAACTAGGTAGACTAGTTAGTAAATAGTTATTAACTATTTAATAACTACCTAGTTAAAATAAATACAAACTTACCTATGAAATAAAACCTAACCTGCCTTACACTAAAACCTAACATTACAAAATAAAAAAAACTACCATTACAAAAATAAAAAAACCTACCATTAAAAAAAAAACGAAATTATCCAAAAAAATAAAGATTATTCCTATTTTAATACCCTTTAAAAAAACAACAACAACCCCACGCCTTAAAAGGGCCTTTTGTAGGGCATTGCCCTAAGTTAAACAGCTCTTTTGCTAAAAAAAAAAAACACCCCCCAAAAATATACATTACACATAATAACAAACAAATTATCAACAAAAAAAAAAATTCCTATTCTACAACCCATAAAAAATCACCCCAAAATAAAAAGCCTAATCTAGAATAAACTACCAATGGCCCTTAAAAGGGCCTTTTGTAGGGCATTGCCCTAAAGAAATCAGCTCTTTTTATGAAATAAAAATACAAATACCCACTTACATTACAACCCCCCCAACTCACAAACTAAAAAAAAACTATCTAAAAAACCTAAACTACCCATTGCTCTTAAAAGGGCATTTGTATGGGCATTGCTCTTAAAAGGGCATTTAGCTCTTTTACTGCCCAGACCCTAAACTAACAAATAAAACTCACCAAATAAACCCTTAAAAAAGCCTAACACTAACCCCTGACGATCCACTTATAGTTTTTGAAGTCCTGCTTGAACGATCTTCATCCCGGGGTTGAAGTCCTCATGCAGGCGGCGAGAAGTCTTCATCCAGGCGACCTCTTCAATCTTCATCCCGGCGGCAAAGTCCTCATCCAAGCAGCGAGAAGTCTTCATCCAGGTGGCATCTTCTATCTTGATCCCGGAGGCGCGGAGTGGGTCCATCCTGAAGACATCCGGAGATGAGCATCCTCTTCATACGGGCACCGCCGTACAATGTATCTTCAATGCAAGGGACGCGATTCAAGATGGCGTCCCTTGCATTCCTATTGGCTGAAAAATTTGAATCAGCCAATAGCAATTAGGGCTGCTAAAATCCTATTGGCTATTCAAATCAGCCAATAGGATTTAAGCAGCTCTCATTCTATTGGCTAATTTGAATACAGATCAATAATATATGTCATTATATTTTATGGGGAAATGGAAAGATAAGTTTATCCCTAAACAAAATGTCAAAATGAGGATATGTGGTGGGTTGACCATCCCACATCTTGGGTTTGTCTAAGTAAAGTAGCAATTGACTGGATTCAGGAATAAACTATGCTTCTCTGTTGGAAGTAGAAGGGAATATAGTTTAACCATATATTCTGAAAAATATTATATACTATATATTCTATATTATTTTCTATTGTCAGTCGAATAAACTACCAACAGAAAAAATGGCCAGCATTTATCAACTGCTGGACGGACAGTGTTCGCCTGGGATCGGAGAATGCACGTATTTGCTTGTGCAATGCTGCCTCCTGCTCGCACTAACCTTATGGCGTGCAATTAGGGGGTTGTCAATCACCCCAGGGCGAATGCACTCTGGGTGATATAATCTGCCAGCTAATAAGCTGGCATACTAGTTAGAAAGCTGCGGTCTAATGACCGCTGCTTCCTACCTTTCGGCTGTAGGCTCACAGCAATGGGCCTCCAGATCTGCATACACAGCTTGATAAATGGGGGCCGATGTGTGTTTTCAAAAATAATATTATAGCCTGGTAAAAATATGTGTAAGGAACTACAAACAAATTATCAAGTAGTTGGCAACCAAGAATTTCCAGAGGGTTTAGACTTAAAGGTGTTAAAGATTTGGGCAAGAAAATTAATTATTTTTCTAGATCAGATACAAGATAAAAATAAAAATTAAGTTAGAACTTTTGACTCACTAAGGTCTAGATTTAGAGTTGGGCGGTAGCCGTCAAAACCAGCGTTAGAGGCTCCTAACGCTGGTTTTGGGCTACCGCCGGTATTTAGAGTCAGTCATTAAAGGGTCTAACACTCACTTTCCAGCCGCGACTTTTCCATACCGCAGATCCCCTTACGTCAATTGCGTATCCTTTCTTTTCAATGGGATCTTCCTAACGCCGGTATTTAGAGTCGTGGCTGGAGTGAGCGTTAGAAATCTAACGACAAAACTCCAGCCGCAGAAAAAAGTCAGTAGTTAAGAGCTTTCTGGGCTAACGCCGGTTTATAAAGCTCTTAACTACTGTGCTCTAAAGTACACTAACACCCATAAACTACCTATGTACCCCTAAACCGAGGTCCCCTCACATCGCCGTCACTCGATTAAATTTTTTTAACCTCTAATCTGCCGACCGCCACCTACGTTATACTTATGTACCCCTAATCTGCTGCCCCTAACACCGCCGACCCCTATATTATATTTATTAACCCCTAACCTGCCCCCCACAACGTCGCCACCAGCTACCTACAATAATTAACCCCTAATCTGCCGACCGCAAAGCACCGCCACCTACGTTATCCTTATGTACCCCTAATCTGCTGCCCCTAACACCGCCGACCCCTATATTATATTTATTAACCCCTAATCTGCCCCCCTCAACATCGCCTCCACCTGCCTAGACTTATTAACCCCTAATCTGCCGAGCTACTATAATAAAGTTATTAACCCCTAATCCGCCTCACTCCCGCCTCAATAACCCTATAATAAATAGTATTAACCCTTAATCTGCCCTCCCTAACATCGCCGACACCTAACTTCAATTATTAACCCCTAATCTGCCGACCGAATCTCGCCGCTACTGTAATAAATGGATTAACCCCTAAAGCTAAGTCTAACCCTAACACTAACACCCCCCTAAGTTAAATATAATTTAAATCTAACGAAATAAATTAACTCTTATTAAATAAATTATTCCTATTTAAAGCTAAATACCTGTAAAATAAACCCTAATATATCTACAATATAAATTATAATTATATTGTAGCTATTTTAGGATTTATATTTATTTTACAGGTAACGTTGTATTTATTTTAACCAGGTACAATAGCTATTAAATAGTTAAGAACTATTTAATAGCTAAAATAGTTAAAATAATTACAAAATTACCTGTAAAATAAATCCTAACCTAAGTTACAATTAAACCTAACACTACACTATCAATAAATAAATTAAATAAAATACCTCCAATTACCTACAATTAAACCTAACACTACACTATCAATACATTAATTAAATACAATGCCTACAAATAACTACAATTAAATAAACTAACTAAAGTACAAAAAAATAAAAAACAACTAAGTTACAAAAAATAATAAAATATTTACAAACATTAGAAAAATATTTTCCGATCAGCCAATAGAATGCGAGCTCAATCTGATTGGCTGATCGGACCAGCCAATCGGATTGAACTTGATTCTGATTGGCTGATTCCATCAGACAATCAGAATTTTCCTACCTTAATTCCGATTGGCTGATAGAATCCTATCAGCCAATTGGAATTCGAGGGACGCCATCTTGGTTGACGTCCCTTAAAGGAACCGTCATTCTTTAGTTGGAAGTCGGAGGAAGAAGATTGATCCGCGCTGGAGGTCTTCACGATGGAGCCGTTCCTCATCGGATGAAGATAGAAGATGCCGCTTGGATCAAGATGGTTGCCGGTCTGGATCGCCTCTTCTTCCCGGATAGGATGAAGACTTTGGAGCCTCTTCTGGACCTCTTCAGCCGCAGGATTATGGATCGCCAGCCCCCGCTTGGGTTGGATGAAGATTTTGGAGCCAGGACCGATCGATGATACCCGGCGAGGTGAAGATAAGGTAGGAAGATCTTCAGGGGCTTAGTGTTAGGTTTATTTAAGGGGGGTTTGGGTTAGATTAGGGGTATGTGGGTGGTGGGTTGTAATGTTGGGGGGGGTATTGTATGTGTTTTTTTTACAGGCAAAAGAGCTGAATTCTTTGGGGCATGCCCCGCAAAGGGCCCTGTTCAGGGCTGGTAAGGTAAAAGAGCTTTGAACTTTTTAAATTTAGAATAGGGTAGGGCATTTTTTTATTTTGGGGGTCTTTGTTATTTTATTAGGGGGCTTAGAGTAGGTGTAATTAGTTTAAAATTGTTGTAATATTTTTCTAATGTTTGTAAATATTTTATTATTTTTTGTAACTTAGTTCTTTTTTGTACTTTAGTTAGTTTATTTAATTGTAGTTATTTGTAGATATTGTATTTAATTAATGTATTGATAGTGTAGTGTTAGGTTTAATTGTAGATAATTGTAGGTAGTTTATTTAATTTATTTATTGATAGTGTAGTGTTAGGTTTAATTGTAACTTAGGTTAGGATTTATTTTACAGGTAATTTTGTAATTATTTTAACTATTTTAGCTATTAAATAGTTCTTAACTATTTAATAGCTATTGTACCTGGTTAAAATAAATACAACGTTACCTGTAAAATAAATATAAATCCTAAAATAGCTACAATATAATTATAATTTATATTGTAGCTATATTGGGTTTATTTTACAGGTAAGTATTTAGCTTTAAATAGGAATAATTTATTTAATAAGAGTTAATTTATTTAGTTAGATTTAAATTATGTTTAATTTAGGGGGGTGTTAGGGTTAAAGTTAGACTTAGCTTTAGGGGTTAATACGTTTATTAGAGTAGCGGTGAGCTCCTGTCGGCAGATTAGGGGTTAATACTTGAAGTTAGGTGTCGGCAATGTTAGGGAGGGCAGATTAGGGGTTAATACTATTTCTTATAGGGTTATTGAGGCCGGAGTGAGGCGGATTAGGGGTTAATACATTTATTATAGCAGCGCTCAGGTCCGGCCGGCAGATTAGGGGTTAATAAGTGTAATTAGGTGGAGGCGACATTGGGGGCGGCAGATTAGGGCTTAATAAATATAATATAGGGGTCAGCGATGTTAGGGCAGCAGATTAGGGGTACATAGGGATAATGTAGGTGGCGGGGGTGTACGGAGCGGCAGATTAGGGGTTAAAAATAATATGCAGGGGTCAGCGATAGCGGGGGCGGCAGATTAGGGGTTAATAAGTGTAAGGTTAGGTGTGTTTAGACTCGGGGTACATGTTAGAGTGTTAGGTGCAGACGTAGGAAGTGTTTCCACATAGAAAACAATGGGGCTGCGTTAGGAGCTGAACGCAGCTTTTTTGCAGGTGTTTTTTTTTTTTCAGCTCAAACAGCCCCATTGTTTTCTATGGGGGAATCGTGCATGAGCACGTTTTTTAAGCTGGCCGCGTCCGTAAGCACCGCTGGTATCGAGAGTTGAAGTTGCGGTGAATATGCTATACGCTCCTTTTTTGGAGCCTAACGCAGCCATTCTGTGAACTCTAAATACCAGCGGTATTTAAAAGGTGTGGCCAGAAAAAAGCACGCGTAGCTAACGCACCCCTTTGGCCGCAGAACTCTAAATCTAGCCGTAAGATAACAATTTAAATAACCGAATAAGGATTTTTTAATGCTTATTTACAAATTTGGCATTTCTACTTGATATTGAGGAGGAATTACAAATATGAAAGGGAATTTGTCAGTAACAGATTGTGGTCTGGAAAGGAAAACCAAACAGTGCAGGCAACGAACATTGAGGGAAACGAATCTCCTTGAACGAAAATTTTGTCCAAAATGAATTTTTCTGTCCTGCACATGTCTAATATAGATATAACAACCATAATACAAAGTTTTAATATACAGGGAGTGCAGAATTATTAGGCAAGTTGTATTTTTGAGGATTAATTTTATTATTGAACAACAACCATGTTCTCAATGAACCCAAAAAACTCATTAATATCAAAGCTGAATAGTTTTGGAAGTAGTTTTTAGTTTGTTTTTAGTTATAGCTATTTTAGGGGGATATCTGTGTGTGCAGGTGACTATTACTGTGCATAATTATTAGGCAACTTAACAAAAAACTAATATATACCCATTTCAATTATTTATTTTTACCAGTGAAACCAATATAACATCTCAAAATTCACAAATATACATTTCTGACATTCAAAAACAAAACAAAAACAAATCAGTGACCAATATAGCCACCTTTCTTTGCAAGGACACTCAAAAGCCTGCCATCCATGGATTCTGTCAGTGTTTTGATCTGTTCACCATCAACATTGCGTGCAGCAGCAACCACAGCCTCCCAGACACTGTTCAGAGAGGTGTACTGTTTTCCCTCCTTGTAAATCTCACATTTGATGATGGACCACAGGTTCTCAATGGGGTTCAGATCAGGTGAACAAGGAGGCCATGTCATTAGATTTTCTTCTTTTATACCCTTTCTTGCCAGCCACGCTGTGGAGTACTTGGACGCGTGTGATGGAGCATTGTCCTGCATGAAAATCATGTTTTTCTTGAAGGATGCAGACTTCTTCCTGTACCACTGCTTGAAGAAGGTGTCTTCCAGAAACTGGCAGTAGGACTGGGAGTTGAGCTTGACTCCATCCTCAACCCGAAAAGGCCCCACAAGCTCATCTTTGATGATACCAGCCCAAACCAGTACTCCACCTCCACCTTGCTGGCGTCTGAGTCGGACTGGAGCTCTCTGCCCTTTACCAATCCAGCCACGGGCCCATCCATCTGGCCCATCAAGACTCACTCTCATTTCATCAGTCCATAAAACCTTAGAAAAATCAGTCTTGAGATATTTCTTGGCCCAGTCTTGATGTTTCAGCTTGTGTGTCTTGTTCAGTGGTGGTCGTCTTTCAGCCTTTCTTACCTTGGCCATGTCTCTGAGTATTGCACACCTTGTGCTTTTGGGCACTCCAGTGATGTTGCAGCTCTGAAATATGGCCAAACTGGTGGCAAGTGGCATCTTGGCAGCTGCACGCTTGACTTTTCTCAGTTCATAGGCAGTTATTTTACGCCTTGGTTTTTCCACACGCTTCTTGCGACCCTGTTGACTATTTTGAATGAAACGCTTGATTGTTCGATGATCACGCTTCAGAAGCTTTGCAATTTTAAGAGTGCTGCATCCCTCTGCAAGATATCTCACTATTTTTGACTTTTCTGAGCCTGTCAAGTCCTTCTTTTGACCCATTTTGCCAAAGGAAAGGAAGTTGCCTAATAATTATGCACACCTGATATAGGGTGTTGATGTCATTAGACCACGCCCCTTCTCATTACAGAGATGCACATCACCTAATATGCTTAATTGGTAGTAGGCTTTCGAGCCTATACAGCTTGGAGTAAGACAACATGCATAAAGAGGATGATGTGGACAAAATACTAATTTGCCTAATAATTCTGCACTCCCTGTAGTGGAAAAAAACTATATCTACGTATAGGATCGGGCGGATTGAAGACCGCAGCCTCATAGTGCAGCGACCCTTGTTAAAGTTATGTCTATTTCCACTCCCCCTGTACCATGTGACAGCCATTAGCCAATCACAAATGCATATACGTATATTCTGTGAATTCTTGCACATGCTCAGTAGCAGCTGGTTACTCAAAAAGTGCAAATATAAAAAGACTGTGTTCCTTTTGGTAATGGAAGTACATTTGAAAGTTGTTTAAAATTGCTGCTCTATCTGAGTTATGAAAGTTGAATTTTGACTTGAGTGTCCCTTTTAGTTCATTTTTGGCTGAATAGATTCTCACATCACAAAATATGTCTGCAGGTAAAACATATTTTTTGCTTTTTGGAAAACTAGACAGATGTAGTAATGACAAATTATAGATCAATACAGTAACTCGGTGTGGGTGACCACTAATTCTTAAATCGTGGATAAACAGGGAATGAGCCCACTATAGCAGAATTTGTTAAAATAATGCATTAACAACTAAGACTCAAAAAATATTTGACAATTCTACACCCTCCAAAATAAGTATAAAGATTTTATTTTATTTTAAAAATTGTCTGAAGCTATTAAAAGTTTTTCCATAAATATCCAACTGCTTTTCTTAAATTGCTGCTATTCCCAGAAGTGGTTACCCTGCACCTCTAGATGGAAATTTGGACAATTAAGTTGTTCTTTTATTTTTTTTTCTTCCTCTCCCTTTGATCCATATTATATATTTGTCTATTAGGATTGAGACTTTTTTTTTTGAGAAATCGAGATAAAGAAGATGAAAGTACTGTACCTACAATCTCAAAAATGCAAGGTTTGTAAGAACAGGACTGCTAAATGCCATTTCTAGAGGTTGCAGTCATGATTCTAATTTTGTTTTAATTTAGTTTAGATTGATATACTGTATACTATATATATATATATATATATATATATATATATATATATATATATATATACAGTTGTATGCAAAAGTTTAGGCACCACTGACATTTTCCATGATTTTCATTTATAAATAATTGGGTGTTTGGATCAGCAATTTCATTTTGATCTATCAAATAACTGAAGGACACAGTAATATTTCAGTAGTGAAATGAGGTTTATTGGATTGCAGGGCTCAAGCCTATCACATTAATCTATGTGCAGAGGGGAAAAGATTGACCTGGCTAACCAGAGAACCAGATGCACTGAAATAATAGTGACTGGACAATTCAGGTTGTTTTTCACAATACTCTTTCAAGAATATCAACAATATAATTTTAGTGTAATGTTACCTTCACAATATGTCACATATTTATCACTTTCTGGGTATAATATACAATCTCCTGGTAATGAATAATGTCTTGACTTTAACCTCTTCTTTTAGAGAAGGCAAAAATATGTTTTACACAGACTGTCTGGCAATCAAAGGGTTAGGCTCTGGACAAACACTGGTGATTATGTCCTTTTAAGGTCACAATGGATATTATGTTAAGATTAAAGTGTACAGTGTAATTATGTATTCTGTTGCTGTGGGTACGTTTATTAATTTTGATGAACATACTGAGTGCAGCTAAACAAACAGTAGTGATTCATTTGAAATGACATCTAGGTAACAGATTGTGATCAAAGAGGGGACATGATCCTGTTAGATTGAAATGTGCTGTTTTGTGTTACATGAAGGATAGAGGGAGCAGCATGCTCTGTCTTTATCAATGCCTTCCTCTGAAGAAAGAGAACAAGCTTGCAGATACTAATCAGTACTGAGGCAATGCCACTCAATAATTACCCACTGTCTCATCCTAATCCCGGAACTAAGCCTTGAACAATCCATCTGGGACCTCTTTCCTCTACTGCAAATAACAAAAATAGTGTGCACTCTGTGCAAGGTGCTTTATCACTTCTAGACAAAAGAAGCTGACACAAAATCTGCCATTTTACTTTATTTTCCTCTAGCAGGATGTATTATTTTATAAAGAAATATAATAAAATGCAAGTTTAAACAGGAAACTGGAATATGTTAAATAGCTGAACAATGGTTCTATTAAATTTATAAAGATTTGTTAAACATTCTAAAAATATCTTGTAGATGATGTCACTGTTGCACCCAAAAGCAGATCTTTGCAAGCATTGACCCAATATACAATGGTTTCTTACTTATTCTGTCCTATTAATAGAAATGAACAAATATTGCAATTTAGCTCTAGACATTCTGCATTGCAAAGTAAATCCAGATTACAAGTGGATCGCAAACATTTGCGCACAAGAGATAACGTGTTTTCACAATTGTTTGCGCGCAGGTTAAATTGCGCTGTTATTACAAGTAGAAAGTAATAAATGTGGTCTCTTGAGAGCAGTCGCGATTTAAGCTAGAATGATTACTGCGCCTTCAGAGCTGTGAGTAACTGTTTTGTGAAACAAAAAAAGTGTCACAAAGCAAATCAAAAATACATTACAAAGTACAGTTACACTCATATAAAAAACATGATAAAACATATTTATGCAATATTCATATTTAATAAAGTGTTATACTGTGTATTTACTGTAAATATTTCACATTCCAATGTTCTGCACATAGCAAAATGTGTTCTAGGTATTTTTTTTATAGATATTCCTATATATCTGTATATATCTGAGCCTATACATCATGTATACATATATACAGTATATATAGGTATAGATATTGTACCAAAATACAATTTTTTAATATATATATATATATATATATATATATATATATATATATATATATATATATACACTGTATATATATATTTATGTCTGTATTTATGAATAAATAGAACATATTCTGCTATGAGCAGAACATTGAAACGTTCATATTCATATTTTTATGTTGGGTTAGTGCACATGAGAATATGCAATCAGGTTTGCGTGTGAGTTGAGTGTTGGGTTCAGTATCCCTTTAACTGCAAAGGGCTCCAATGCACTTTTATAAATATATATATATATATATATATATTTATATATATATATATATATATATATATATATATATATATATATATATATATATATATGTGTCCATTTGTAGTTATGTGTTTAAATGTGTATATATGTCTGTAAATACATATATACACATATAAATACATATACACATATAAATACATACATACACATATAAATACATATACACATATAAATACATATATACACATATAAATACATATATACACATATAAATACATAAATGCATATGTATACATATATAGACATGTAGAATATAAAGCAGAACAGAGGGGCGCCTCATGTGCAGGATCATCAAACACAAATATGAACTCAATATAATATAGGCCAAATGGGTACTCACATATTAATAGAGCACAACAATGTGCTAGTAGGTGCAGGCTGTAGAATTATCGGGTGTAACAGCTCACCCACAGCTGGGATTTTCAGGGTGCTGCAATGGATATAAAGCATAGATAGAAGGCACTGCATGTGCAGATCAATCAGAGTATAACCATATATCTTGCTAATGTCAAATGGGTACTCACATATTCACCAAGCACACCAATGTGTTGGTAGTGGTAGATGCAGACTGACAGATTTATAGCAGGTGTGT
>NC_069499.1:45698664-45706164 GCF_027579735.1 Bombina bombina | reverse complement strand
ATATAGATAGATATAGATAGATAGATACATACATAGATACTTAAATAAAACCATATCTTTTTCAGGGTGTAAAATTACTTTTTCCAAAATAAGTTCTAAACTATTATTCACGTTTTTTAATTAAATATGTTAGAACAATGTCCTACATTAAACTATATACAAAGTGTGGCTTGTTATGTGCATATTTATCTACAGATCTATAGGGAATGTTCAAATTTACCATATTATTCAGATATTAATCTATATTTTTGAATAAAAAAGGAGAATTATTTGGAACACCCTACATTTGACCACATTTCCCTACGACTTGAAGGCACCAGTATCACTTGTCTGGGTGTTGATGTATTCAAATTAGATCATTTAAGAAAACTCTCTGGTACCAGAATGTTAGTCTAGATTTATTTTAAGGCATATTTTAATACACCTTTTGCTTTATTCACTAACGTGTTTTATTTAGTTCCCTCGGTAACATATTTATAACATGACAGTTATAAATAAAAAAAAAAAATCAAACTTACCAGCAATGGGTTTTGGTATTTAAATAACTGATAATATTTTAAAATCAAATTTAGAACCCATGGTGTCCACAGTAGAACTAAGAAATAGCATATTTTTTAAAAATTAAATTTAACTTTATAAACTCATTATTAAAAAATTGTTTATTTAATTTGCAATAAAATGCAACTTTGTGTTCAGCAGTTTTCCCCAAACATCTGGGTAACTTGGCACTGGACGTGGTGTTCTGCCTAAAAAATATTTAAATACAATATTGGTTTTAAGAATTTTAACACCCTTTTTTTTTTTTAGATAATGTTTTATTATTTTATTAGACATGTATATAATTGTAATATTTTCAATGTAAACACTGCATTTAAGTGTAGCATTATCCACTGATAAAAATAAAAAAAAAATGGGGGGGGGGGAGTGTAATTCAATTTGTTATATCTTAACTTCTGTATTAGTTATATTGTTTAAAGGATGTGTATTTGTTTATTTCATATTTAGTGCAAAAGGACCATCTGTTACACTAGTTATAATGATATGCAATGCTGTTATAGAGAAAAAGTATATAATAAAATGATCAAAAAAATAAAAAAAGATCTGTGTGAGGAAAATCAAGTGTTTTTTTTTTTTTTAATTTATGCTGCGTTTTTGTAAGTATTTGAGATATCAGTACTTAAAGATACATGGTATTAAACTGGTAACCAAATTGCAATATATATATATATATATATATATATATATATATATATATACAGCCCTAATAATTATTGTTGTGTTAATTTATTATTACCAGAATAATACCAGAAATATTACCAGAAATATGTCTGAGGGATGAACCATTTTTAAACAGGCACCACTAGTGTAAACTTAAAAAATGAGAAATATAAATATTTATTTATAAAACTGTTTAACTGAAAGTAGATATTCCTGGACAAAATGCACTGTGTTCCCTATAAATATTTACTGGCTGATTTTTCCAGATAGATAACTAATTCTCACTGGTATTGATCTAATATTTCAAAATAAGTTCCACTTATTAAAATAACCTTTGACATTAAGGGAATATAAATTATTTCTCTTTCGTCAATTTAATGTTGTAAAAAGAGTAAGATTTTTTATTTTTTTCAGGTGTGAATTTATTTTTATTTTTAAGCAAAAATCAGGCAATTAAGGAAACTCAATATGAATTACTTGAGGGCAAAAACATATGTTAAAAGACTTCTTTTGAACACTTTTACAGAGAGTGCTGAGAAGGCAGCCTTATGTTCAACTCATTAAAATTATAGGTTTGGAACTTTTTAAAATACCCCTTTGTTAAGACATTACTTATGCTTCGACTAGTTTCTCTCTCATTTCATTTCCCTCCTTGTTTTTGCAGAATAGTTTTGAAGAAAGAGAAATTAATCCTCTGTAAACCACTAGAAAGTTCTAAAAACTTGCTGAACTGGCTATTCCAGAATTATTTCATATGTAATTGCTATAAAAAAAATACTCTTTATCCAAAATGTATTTTCTACTTAGACATAACAACTAGAAATTAAATAACAAAAATATATTGCTGTAATTCCATATACAAACTCGGCTTCATATGAAATTATATATATTTTGTTTTTAACATTTCCATTGTAGTTTAATTAAACCCAATTTTTTTTCAGATTTATGTTATACCCATTTATATTTTTTTACTCTTCTTTTCTTTCTGTTCACACCAATAACCAAAACACACAAGTGGAAGACACGTTTTTTTGTGCTAGATTCATTTAATATAATAATTATACATATTTGCCAAATCCAGAAAAAAAAAAGTTCTTTGTAAATATATCTTATTCAGTTCACAAATGCCAAGGGATTCCTTTGTCTGAGCTACTAACTACAGTCTGTTTTAAAATGGTTTTTATTTCAGATAGTCCTTTGGATTTCTTTATGTAAATTAGTATTCCTTTCTTTTTTTCCTTTCTGGGACAAGTTGCAGCGATAAATAAAGTTTCAGTGCAGTTCCATTCTGGCAAAGGCTCATTTAGGCTGGGGTTGGACAATGGAATTCTCTGAATTCTGCATTTCACTCTGAACATATTAAAAAAAAATCACAGGCGAGCCCATGGCTTGGAATTCAGTTGCATACAATACAGGTGATCACAGTTTTGAAGTCTAGCACAGATTAAAAAAACACAGATGTACCATTTATATAAGACACACATTGATTGTCTTAAAACTACATAATGAATCCATATAAACATTTTTTTTTAAATAAAGTAGTGCATCTAGGAAACCAGTCGCACATTTCACAAAGCTCCTGAAATATTTCAGTGCCAACCTGCAATCATGTAATAATTATATTAAACCATCTCTTAAGCTTAAAAGGAGTTAAGGACCCTTGGGATCCTTTCTCTATCTAAGCTATTGGAATTGACTGCCTGAACTAGGATGGGCTCCCTAATTCATTAAAACTTTCATCCAACAATTCCTAAAAGAAAAAACTATGAAGATAACAACTGTTGTCCTGGTCACTGGATAAATAGATGTCATTATTTTCCCCAACATGGGAAGTTCCTTCAGATCCATTCCAGAGATGTGAGCAGGGGTATTTGTGTGGATAAGACTCAAATAATGTCTTTCATTTCGTTGTTTGCCAAGATCTGGTTATATCTGGAATGTCTAAATATGTTTCTCACAAAAAAGGTTCCACTTTCCAAAGACCTTTCACAAAACCTGAAACTTCCAAGAGGAAGTTTGATCTTTATAATCCAGACAGTCAGCATTGAAGTTGAGCTTCCATGAGGCAGTTTGGTCCTTATAATCCAAGCAGTCAGCAGTAGAGTTAAAACCAAGACTGGAGGCCCCATAGGCTTGAGAGGACAAAGAAGCTGTAGATTGATTCAGGTGGCTGGTGACTGCATTGCTACCCATTGGGCTTAGAGTGGCCCCAGGTCCAGAGAGCTGATGATGCATAGGAGTCAAATAAGATCCACAATCCATTCCTCCAAAGTATGAAGCGGAGCCTGCATACCCTTGGCTGTATCCTGAGGCCTGGGTGTAGGTCATTGGGTAAGACCTTTGCATGCATGAAGACGATGTGGACAGTGGGTCAGATAAAGGAGAGATAGAAGCCGGACTCCAGATGGACACCGGTGCGGTGCTGCTGGAGATGACTGGAACTGTGGTGCTGCAGGGTGGGGTGAACTGACCACTGGTACCGCTCTCAGAGCTCACCTCTCGGACAGGAGAGGTTTTCTTCTTTGTGGGTCTGACTTTGCTCTGAGCTCCATTCTGCTGCTGTTGTTGCTGCTGGCGACATTTAGCTCTTCGGTTTTTGAACCACACCTAGAAATAAAAAAGCATAAAATCGAATTAAATACATATCTTGGGTCAGGAAACCACTGAAATTTGACAATGTAACCCTTTTAATACCGGTTAGAGCGCCAACGCACCACTGCCCATTCTACCAAGCAAAGCAAAGGGTTTGATAAGTGAGATAGTGTTTGTTATTTTAATAGATATCTTGTGCAAAATCATTTTACTCACCTGGACTCTAGACTCCGGCAAGTTGATTTTAAGTGCAACCTCTTCTCTCATGAATATATCAGGGTACCGGGTTTTTGCAAAAAGGGCTTCTAAAACATCAAGCTGTGCTCTGGTGAATGTGGTCCTCTCCCTCCTTTGCTTCCTTGGGGTAGCTGCAAAAGCAATTCCAACAATCAGAAATTAGTATAAATTATACATACGTATTTGTACATATATATATCCCAAACCTTATTATAAAACATATTGTAGTGTAGAAAGGTTTAAAAATGAAACTTATTTTAAAAAAAACTTGATTGCCATGGAATGCTTAAAAAACATCAATTTAAAAAGTTACTTTCGAATAATTCTAGCCAGACAATTTACTAATAAAATGTGTTTGAACTAAAGTTCCAATACTTTAACTTTTAATCTAAACCAGGATTGAACAGCATTGAGAAACAGCAAAAGCCCCCCAGGTAAACAGTTTAAATGGACTCCCAGTTTACAAAACAACATATTACTGGTTATAATGAGGAAGATAATGCCCCAGGAAACTACTGCGAATCAACTAGTTTCGCCTAGAGATAATGGGCTTTTCAAGGTTTAAAACAAATAAATATATAACTAAAAATAGAGAAGTTGAAATCCAACACTTTGGTGCAGCAGAATAATGAAAAACTAGAGTGCAGTTGATTAGCAATTGGTAGATGTGGTGGTTGGATTGTGAATGGGGTGAGATAAAAACATTTAGGGAAGCATGTGTATATCATAACTGACCACACTCCCCCAATCAGTGTGTGTGTAAATCCCCTATAAACCTTAGGCAAGCTCCGGATAATCAGGTTTAGATAAAGATGAGCTTACCAGGATATCCCACCGACGGGTGCAGTAAATCCATCCCAGAGGTTGTGAGGCTCAGTCCATTTACTGCATAAGGTGGTTGCTTGAGATAAGACATCATGCTAAAGTTGGTCTGTGGTGGACAAACGCCAAAGCAATATGAAGTCGTGATAGCTCTCTTGGGCTTACTGCCTTCGCTTGGAGTATTCAGTTTCTCCTTGGTCGGATTGGTCCTCTAACTTTTTTTATGAGATTCCAACGAATTTTCTACAAGTGGACAGAAAATGTTTATGAGTAGAGTTGATGGAGGTATGAGGTATCTCTGATGACTTGTTAGTGACTGAGACCAGTAGCCAAATGTCCTAGCTCTTAAATCCCTTCTAGACCCCCAACTGCAATGAGGACCAGGGGACTGCTGACTACATAAACGTGTCCTAAAATAAGTTACACCCAGTCATGACAACCCGCCTTCCAATAGGACTAACCCCATGCCTTCATATGCCCCCAGTACTAGCCAATCCATTTGCATAGAAATCATTTGGCTACCACTGGCTAATTGTCTCAAACAAAACTTGATTGGGGGCCATTTGCAGACACAAAGGAGTCATTGGCTAAATAAACAAAGCAGAAAACAAAGAATATTGGCCTGAAACAAAGAAACAATTCAAGCAAGCCATCCCCCAATCAGTCTGCGGGCACAGATTTTTAATTATCCCCCTGCATTTTGTTACAGGCAGAAGCTGGGATTTGGAACTACTTACATGTAAAATGGAAATAAAAATAAACAAAAGCCCTAAACTGATTTGGTTGATCACTCAACAATTAAACCCTTATCAAGCATCTATTTTCACCTAATTAGTGCTTGGGATAATTAGATTTTTTTTAAAAGGTAGGTAACTGACTTATTGGCTTTCCGAAAGTGTTGATTATATGTGTAAAAAACCCAAGTTAAACAAACAACTCTTTAAGTAACAATCAAATCTACATTTATCACCTGGACTCAGGCAAAATGTAAAATGTATTCGGGATTAATTTAATTATTCACCCATCAATACAAAATACACAACTATTTGTTTTACAGATACATTGTATCGTCAAATAACATTTACTGGATGGAAAGTGTTGTTTGTATTTTAAAGTACACTGTAAATTAATGTTACAACTTTACCAAGTACCAGGAGAAATTAAACTGGTGTATTTTTTTTTTAATAGCAGAAATAAAGAGTTGATTTAACTATTAAGAACGTTTAAATATTAAACAAAACACAATATTTAATTTAACATTTGATCACGCTATTCCACAAGGGGAATACTAAAGAATTATGTATTTAGTTTAATATTTTGTAAATATAAAAATATTGTTTTACATTAACAGATACATTATTTAATTGTTAAGGTAATATTTTTGTATTTAATATCATTAAAGCTTAATTTGTGTATGACTATCCAAATATTTATATACTGAGTACTGAGGCATTACAATACTAATCAGGAATAACCCTTACAATGTGAATAGTATATATTAGAAAAAATAAATAAATATATATATATATATATATGTATATGTACTATATATTAACTGTTATTAACAAGAAGCAATGTTTACCATTTTTTATTAATCTAGGCATAATTCTTTTGTTATATGTTGTTAGCTAAGAACAAACTATTAAACAAAATACACACACATATACATATTTATATGTATATATAAATACACACACATATATATATATATATATATATATATATACGCACATAAATAAATATATACACACACACACACACACACACATATATATATATATACGCACATAAATAAATATACACACACACACACACACACATATATATATATATATACACACATACACACACACATAAATATTTATATATACACACACACACACACATATATATATATATATATATATATATATATATATATATATATATATATATATATACACAGTTAAGTTTACATTGCAATATGGATTTCTTTGTTTCGAATGTAGCATTTTGATATGAATTGTTAGATGCTAACCACAACTGCCATACAAGTGCAATCTGTCACTTGTCCCTAATATCCCATCTACCAGTTGCTCTGCACCCGCTCAATAATAATTACTTCACCCAAGAATTAATTATAATAAATGTTTTCTTGATAAATTAACGAGATAATCTGAGTGGCACAAGTTCTCTAATTACAGAACGCAGTCTATGGCTCTGCTGATCATTGGATTTGATTAATTTTCTGCATCAAGGAAATGAAACAAAACATATATGTAGTGACCTGCTGCTGGGGTACAATGAGAGACATTATATTTACTTGCTTCTGGTCTGAAGTGAAAGTTGGTGTCCTTTGGGAGTCAGGAGATGGGATAAGGGAATAATTATTTTGACATCAGTGTAGTTAATTATTAACAATGCCCCAACGTGTCTTAGGCAAACAATAATTGTAGCTTGTGTTACTATTTTTTTTTTAATTATTCTATGGTTATTGATTCTAAATATTCTGCACAAACTCCTTCCTTCTAACTGCATTAAAAAAATAATCTTGCATTCAATATATTAATTTCTAACCAGATGTCTCTAAACAATAGATTTATGTAGAACATAATACAGTTTTTTTTAAAGCACAGGAATAATTTCAACACA
>NC_069499.1:45646164-45688664 GCF_027579735.1 Bombina bombina | reverse complement strand
TATTATTTGCAATAAAAGGACATAAGATTTCTCTAAGGAAATGTTATAAGCAAAGATTATTTTGGAAATAATATGAAGTATGTTCTTTAATTATATAAGTTGTTTAAATATTGAAGAAATAAGTTTATAGTTTGAATGTCAATAATGTAAATCCCATTACCATATTGTAAAATAGTTTTACTATGATTAAAAGCCTGCTAACCTTATCTTATCCCCTCTGTCAGGGACAGTTAGGGACTCATTAATAGATTAATACATTCCTACAGTATTATGTCCATTTAAACAAAACATAAAAAAAATCTACTATAGTATGTTGCAAAAAGTTTTCCTGAAGGCAAAGTTATGTTTTAAGATTTTTCTGCAATATTGCGATAAACTAAAAGGCTAAGTGAGTGCAACATTTTCTGAATGCATAAAAATCTTGTTTGCTGCAATTGTTTTTCAGTGGTCATACTTGGAGGAGCCAATCTGTTACTGTAGTAAACATAGTCATGGTTATTATGTTAGGAAAATATGCATTGTTTTTAATTATCTTATCATCTCTGCTGAAGCTAGTTAGGGACATGTATGTAGCTGGATTAGGCCTGCAAATTTAGCAATGTGCACTTTCAATTCTCAGAAAAAGGGGCAAAATAAATAATGATTGTATATTGCACAGAGATTTTACTGTGCACAATCAACATTTCATATTACTCTCTAAGAGTAAACAATCATAAAATGCTTATTTGTGCACAGCACAAAGTTTCATGTCCCTTTAAAGGGATAGGAAAGTCCAAATTAAACTTTCATGATTCAGATAGGGCATGTAATTTTAAACAACTTTCTAATTTACTTTTATCATCAAATTTGTTTTGTTCTCTTGATATTTTTAGTTGAAAGCTAAACCTAGGTAGGTTCATATGCTAATTTCTCTAATTTAAATGCATTTGACAGTTTTCCACAGCTAGAGGGCGTTAGTGCATGTGTTTAATATAGATAACATTGTGCTCCTGCACGTGAAGTTATTTAAGAGTCAGCACTAATTGCCTGAAATGCAAATCTGTCAAAAGATCTAAGGAGGCAGTCTGCAGAACCTTAGATACAAGGTAATTACACAGTTAAAAAACATAATTTATGTAAGAACTTACTTGATAAATTCATTTCTTTCATATTGGCAAGAGTCCATGAGCTAGTGATGTATGGGATATACAATCCTACCAGGAGGGGCAAAGTTTCCCAAACCTCAAAATGCCTATAAATACACCCCTCACCACACCCGCAATTCAGTTTAACGAATAGCCAAGTAGTGGGGTGATAGAAAAAAGAGTAAAAAAGCATACAAAAAGAGGAACTGGAAATATAATTGTGCTTTTATACATAAAATCATAACCACCAGAAAAGGGTGGGTCTCATGGACTCTTGCCAATATGAAAGAAATTAATTTATCAGGTAAGTTCTTACATAAATTATGTTTTCTTTCATGTAATTGGCAAGAGTCCATGAGCTAGTGATGTATGGGATAGTAATACCCAAGATGTGGGAGACCACAAAAGAGTCACTAGCAGAGGCGTAACTAGAAACCACAAGGCCCAGGTGCAAGAATCTAAGAAGGGGCCCCCCTCTCCCAAAAAAGGTGAATTTGATACATTTCTTTTTATTTTACATTTAACACAGAAAAAAAAATGTGAATCAGATTACATGTCTGCAAAAGGAGGTACCCTGTGCCCACAGTCTGTGAGATGGTCTGACCCCCTATTACTGTATATAGTGACACTGTTTAACCCACCAGTACTGTATATAGTGAGTAGGTGACACAGTCTGTAATCTGCTGGTGAGATGGCTAGCCTGACCCTACCCACCCCAGTACTTTATAAAGTGACCACAGTAGTCAGTGACATGGTCCAGCCCCCCTGTACTGTATATATGGGTACTGTATAGTGACACTGTTTACCCCCTGCCCCCCATGCTGTAGTAATAAGGTCTGTAATTTGCTGGTTCCACAAACATACACACACGCACATACACACATGCATAAATACACACACAGTCACATACATACACACATAAGCACCAATGGGTAAAACATAAATACTAACCCCTGTCAGAGACACTAGTAAAGCATCATGTCACACTCCTATGATATCAGTGCAGACAGTGGCAGGTCAACGTTTTTTATTGGCATTTTTTTTTAAAAATTTTTTTTAAGCTGGGCCCCCACCCTCAGGGGCCTAGTCGTAGCTGCGACCTCTGCACCCCCTGTAGTTTCACCCCTGGTCACTAGAAAGGGAGGGATAAAATAAAAACAGCAATTTCCCTCTGAAAAAATTAAATCCACAAAAAAAAAGTTTCTCATAAATTGAAAGAAAAAAAACTTAAAACAGCAGAAGAATCAAAATGAAACAGCTGCCTGAAGAACTTTTCTACCAAAGACTGCTTCAGAAGAAGCAAATTTAGCAAATGTATGCAGAGAAGACCCAGTTGCTGCTTTGCAAATCTGATCAACTGAAGCTTCATTCTTAAAAACCCAAGAAGTGGAGACTGATCTAGTAGAATGAGCTGTGATCCTCTGAGGTGCGGACTGTCCCACCTCCAAATAAGCTTTATGAATCAAAAGCTTCAACCAAGATGCCAAAGAAATGGCAGAAGCTTTCTGACCTTTCCTAGAACTAGAGAAGACAACAAATAGACTAGAAGTCTTCCTGAAATCTTTAGTAGCTTCAACATAATATTTTAAAGCTCTTACAACATCCAAAGAATGCAAAGATCTTTCAAGAGCATTCTTGGGATTAAGACACAAGGAAGGAACAACAATTTCCCTACTTATGTTGTTAGAATTCACAACCTTAGGAAGAAATTTAAACGAAGTCCGCAAAACAGCCTTATCCTGATGGAAAATCAGAAAAGGAGACTCACAAGAGAGAGCAGACAATTCGAAAACTCTTCTAGCTGAATAGATAGCCAAAAGAAACAACACTTTTCAAGAAAGTAGTATAATATCCAAGGAATGCATAGGCTCAAAAGTAGGAGCCTGCAAAGTCTTCAAAACCAAATTAAGACTCCAAGGAGGAGAGATTGATTAAATAACAGGCTTGATATGAACCAAAGCCTGAACAACACAGTGAATATCAGGAAGCTTAGCAATCTTACTATGAAATAAAACAGAAAGAGCAGAGATTTGTCCCTTCAAAGTACTTGCAGACAAACCTTTATCCAAACCATCCTGAAGAAACTGTACATTTCTAGGAATTCTAAAAGAATGCCAGGATAATTTATGAGAAGAACACCATGAAATATAGGTCTCCCACACTCGATAATAAATCTTCCTTCAAACAGACTTAGAAACTTGTAGCCTAGTATTCATCACTGAGTCAGAGAAACCTCTATGACTAAGCACTAAGCATTCAATTTCCATACCTTCAAATTTAATGATTTGAGATCCTGATGGAAAAACGGCCCTTGAGACAGAAGGTCTGGTCTTAGAGGAAGTGGCCAAGGCTGGCAACTGTACATCCGAACAAGATCCACATACCAAAACCGTGAGGCCACGCTGGTGGTATCAGAAACACATACGATTGTACCATAATGATCTTGGAGATCACTCTTGGAATAAGAACTAGAGGCGGAAAGATATAAGCAGGTTGATAAAAACCAAGGAACTGCTAAAGCATCCACCATCCCTGGACCTGGACAGGTACCTGGGAAGTTTCTTGTTTAGATGAGAAGCCATCAGATCTATTTCTGGAAGACACCACATCTGAACAATCTAACAAAATACATCTGGATGGAGAGACCACTCTCCCGGATGTAAGGTCTGACGGCTGAGATAATCCGCTTCCCAATTGTCTACACCTAGGATATGCACCGCAGAAATTAGACCAGAGCTGGATTCTGCCCAAGAAAGTATCCAAGATACTTCTTTCATAGCTAGGGGACTGTGAGTCCCACCCTGATGATTGACATATGCCACAGTTGTGATATTGTCCGTCTGAAAACAAATGAATGGTTCTCTCTTTAACAGAGACCAAACCTGAAGATCCCTGAAAATAGCCCAGAGTTCTACAATATTGATTGGTAACCTCGTCTCTTGAGGTTTCCAAACCCCTTGTGCAGTCAGAGATCCCCAGACAGCTCCCCAACCTGAAAGACTTGCACCTGTCATGATCACAGTCCAGGTAGGAAGAACAAAAGAGGCCCCCTGAATTAAACAATGGTGGTCTAACCACCAAGTCAGAGAGAGTTTAATATTGGGATTTAAGTATATAAATTGTGATATCCGAGTATAATCCCTGCACCATTGATTCAGCATACAAAGCTGTAAAGGTCTCATGTGAAAACGAGCAAAGGGCATTGCGTCCGATGCTGCAGTCATGAGACCTAAAATTTCCATGCACATAGCCACTGAAGGGAATGATTGAGACTGAAGGTTTCGACAAGCTGAAACCAATTTCATTTGTCTCTTGTCTGTTAAGGACAAAGTCATGGGCACTGAATCTATATGGAAACCTAAAAAGGTGACCCTTGTCTGAGGAATCAAGAAACTCTTTGGTAAATTGATCCTCCAACCATGTCTTTGAAGAAACAACACTAGTTGATTTGTGTGAGATTCGTCTAAATGTAAAGACTGAGCTAGAACCAAGATATCGTCCAAATAAGGAAACACCGCAATACCCTGTTCTCTGATTACAGATAGAAGGGCACCGAGAACCTTTGAAAAGATGCTTGGAGCTGTTGCTAGGCCAAATGGAAGAGCGACAAATTGGTAATGCTTGTCTAGGAAGGAGAATCTCAGAAACCGATATTGGTTTGGATGAATTGGAATATGAAGATATGCATCCTGTAAGTCTATTGTGGACATATAATGACCTTGCTAAACAAAAGGCAAAATAGTCCTTATAGTCACCATCTTGAAAGTTGGCACTCTTACAAAATGATTCAAAAACTTCAGATCCAGAATTGACCTGAATGAATTTTCTTTCTTTGGGACAATGAATAGATTTGAATAAAACCCCAGACCATGTTACTGAAATGGAACTGGTATTATTACCCCTGAAAGCTCTAGATCTGAAACACACTTCAGAAAAGCCTGAGCCTTCACCGGATTTGCTGGAACATGAGAGAGATAAAGAATCTTCTCACAGGAGGTCTTACTCTGAATTCTATTTGATACCCTTGAGAGACAATACTCTGAATCCACTGATTTTGAACAGAATCTGCCCAAATGTCTTGGAATGATTTCAATCTGCCCCCCACCAGCTGAACTGGATCGAGGGCCGCACCTTCATGCAGACTTGGGGCCTGACTTTGGTTTCTTAAAAGGCTTAAAAGGCTTAAAAGGCTTTGATTTATTCCAACTTGAAGAAGGTTTCCAATTGGAACCAGAGTCTTTAGGGGAAGGATTGGTTTTCTGTTCCTTATTCTGTAGAAAACGATTAGAAGCTTTAGATTTACCCTTAGATCTTTTATCCTGAGGCAAAAAAACTCCCTTCCCCCCAGTGATAGTTGAAATAATTGAATCCAACTGAGAACCAAATCAATTGTTACCTTGGAAAGAAAGAGATAGTAATCTAGACTTAGATACCATGTCAGCATTCCAAGATTTGAGCCATAAAGCTCTTCTAGCTAAAATAGCTAAAGACTTAACATCAATTTTGATGATATCAAAAATAGCATCACAGATAAAAAGATTAGCATGTTGAAGCAAACGAACAATGCTGGACATATCAGGATCTGTTTCCTGTTGAGCTAAGCTATCCAACCAAAAGGTTGATGCAGCCGCAACATCAGCCATAACAATGGCAGGCCTGAGAAGATAGCCAGAATATAAATAAGCTTTCCTTAGGTAAGATTCAAGTTTCCTATCTAAAGGATCTTTAAAAGAAGTACTGTCTTTCATAGGAATAGTAGTACGTTTGGCAAGAGTAGAAATAGCCCTATAAACTTTGGGGATTTTTCCCCAAAACTCTAATCTAGCCACTGGCAAAGGGTACAACCTTTTAAACCTAGGAGAAGGAATGAAAGAAGTATCAGGCTTAACCCATTCCTTAGCAATCACATCAGAAATAGCATCAGGAACTGGAAAAAACCTCAGGAGTAACCACAGGAGGTTTATAAACAGAATTTAAATGTTTACTAGTTTTGATATCAAGAGGACTAGACTCCTCAATATCCAAAGTAACCAACACTTCTTTTAACAAGGAATGAATATACTCAATCTTAAAAAGATAAGTAGATTTGTCAGTGTCGATGTCTGAGGTAGGATCTTCAGGAGTAACCACAGGAGGTTTATAAACAGAATTTAAATGTTTACTAGTTTTGATATCAAGAGGACTAGACTCCTCAATATCCAAAGTAACCAACACTTCTTTTAACAAGGAATGAATATACTCAATCTTAAAAAGATAAGTAGATTTGTCAGTGTAGATGTCTGAGGTAGGATCTTCTGAATCAGAGAGATCCTCATCAGATGAGGATAATTCAGTATGTTGTCGGTCATTAGAAATTTCATCAATTTTATGAGAAGTTTTAAAAGACCTTTTACGTTTATTAGAAGGCGGGATAGCAGACAAAGCCTTCTGTATCGCATCAGCAATATAATTTTTCATATCAACAGGGATATCATGTACATTAGATGTTGAAGGAACAACAGAAACTGTACTGATGGAAATTTTTTTTGCGTGCAAAAGCTTATCATGACAACTGTTACATACTACAGCTGGAGATATAATCTCAGCTAATTTACAACAGATACACTTAGCTTTGGTAGAACTGTGATCATGCAGCAGGGTTTCAACAGTTGCTTCTAAGACAGGATCAGATTGAGACATCTTGCAAAATGTAAAAAAAAAAAAAACATAATTAAAGCAACATTTACAATTTCCTCATATGGCAGTTTCAGGAATGGGAAAACAGCATAGCCCCCTGAGCATATAGAAGGCAAGAGGCATATAGGAAGTGGGGTGAAAAATAAAGTAAATTTTTTGGCGCCAAGTATGACGCACAACACAAAAGGAAGTTGAATTTTTTTTTGGCGCCAATAACATCCGGAAATGACTTGTGTCATCACAGACACAACCTCATGCAAGGAACCCTGGCGTCAACTAAAACGCCGGAAATGATGAACTTGCATCATCAAAGACGTACCTTCGCGCAAAAAAGTTATTGCGCCAAGAATGACGCAATAAATAACAACATTTTGCGCCCTCGCAAGCCTAATTTTGCCAGCGAAATTAAAAGAAAAAAAGTCAATTTGAAAAAAAAAGGACTATACCCTAGGTAAGACAAATAACTTCCTAAGCATGCTTCCCAAACTGAAACTGACAGTCTGCAAAAGGAAATATACATAGACTTGACTCATGACAAATATAAGTAAAATACATATATTTAAAACTTTATATTAATACATAAAGCGCCAAACCATAGCTGAGAGTGTCCTAAATAATAAAAACATACTTACCGAAAGACACCCATCCACATATAGCAGATAGCCAAACCAGTACTGAACGCTATCAGCAGAGGTAATGGTATATAAGAGTACATCATCGATCTGAAAAGGGAGGTAGGAGATGAATCCCTACGACCGATAACAGAGAACCCTTGAAAAGACTTCCCGCGTGCGAGGGAAATCATAAAATCAATAGGCGATACTCTCTTCACATCCCTCTGACAAACACTGTACTCTGAGAGGAATTGGGCTTTAATATGCTGAGAAGCGCTTATCATAGAAGAAATCATAGAAATCAAGCACAAACTTACTTCACCACCTCCATTGGTGGGTGTGGTGAGGGGTGTATTTATAGGCATTTTGAGGATTGGGAAACTTTGCCCCTCCTGGTAGGAATGTATATCCCATACGTCACTAGCTCAAGGACTCTTGCCAATTACATCAAAGAAAGTATATTTCTATAACAGTGTTGGTTATGCAAAACAGAGGAATGGTAAATAAAGGGAGTATCTATCTTTTTAAACAAGAACATTTTTGGTGTTTACTATCCCTTTAAGGCTACATAAGAAATAATAAAATACTCTAAAGTGCGAGGACATTTTATCATTGCTCTATAGCGTGAACAGAAAGTCAGCGCTGGAGGGACAATGCACTTTCAGTCCTGATCACGGCCAGTATTTGGCAACTACGCACATAAGCAGCTCATGATTGGCTCAGTGGATGTACGTGGATGTAGTAGTGCATTGCCAATCCAGAAATGGATTTCACTCTGTGTTTAAAGGGACATAAAACCCAGAAATGTTCTTGTATGATTCTAATAGAGCATTGCATTTTAAACAGCTTTCCAATTTACTTCTATTACTTAATTTGCTTCATTTCCTTGGTATCCTTTGTTGAAATAATACCTAGGTAGGCACCAATGCATTACTGGGATCTATCTGCTGATTGATAGCTGCACATACATGCTTGTTGTTATTGGCTCACTAGATGTGTTTAGCTAGCTCCCAACAGTTCATTGCAAATCCTTCAATAATGGATAATAAGAGAACAAAACAAATTTATTAATAGAAGTTAATAAGAAAGTTGTTTAAAATTCTATCCTTAAAGGTACATGAAACTCAAAAACCTTATTTCATGATTTAGATAGAGAATACAATTAAAACATTTTTCCCCAATTTACTTCTATAATCAAATTCGCTTTGTTCAGTTGTGATTCTTTCTTGAAGAAATATCTAGATAGGTACTTCACATGTTTGGAGTGCTGCCCATTCTTGCAAAACTGCTGCCATATAGTACTGCAGACATGTGCACGCTCCTGAACTTACCGTCCTGCTTTTTAACAAAGGATAACAAGAAAATGAAGAAAATTTGATAACAGAAGTAAATTGGAAATTGATTTAAAATTGTATGTTCTATCTGAATCATGTAAGCAAATGTTTGGATTTGATGTCCCTTTATTCTAAATCCTAAAATAAAATTGTTAGGTTTCATATCCCTTTAATATCTTTGCTACTCTATGTCCCTTTAACTTCAAAATCTGCTTTAACAGGTTTTACGTTAACGCTTTTTTTTTCATACACAAATATTTTTACTATCTTTGAGATACATAATAGAAATGTTCAACGTTTATTGTCCCTTTAAATAAAGCTCTGTCAAAATATCACTTCAGCAACATGGAAATGTCACTGCTGATGTTCATATGACTTTGAAATGCTGCCTGAAGGAAAAGTATCCTTAACTGCAAGAAGAGGTTGCTATGTCATGCAATGCCGACTTTTGTGACATCCAAGGGACAACGTTTAAAGGGAGGGGAAACCCAAAATGTTTCTTTCTTGATTCAAATCGAGTGTGAATGTACTTCTATTAAATTAGCTTGATGTATTCTCTTGATATCCTCTGTTGAAGAAACAGCAATGCACAAGGATGTGCCAATAACATGAGGCATATATGTGCAGCCACCAATCATCAGCTCCTGAGTCTACCTAGGTATGCTTTTCAGCAAAGGATACCAAAAGAATGAAACAAATTAGGTGATAGGAGCAAATTAGAAAGTTGCTTAAAATTGCACGCCCTCTCTGAATAATGAAAGAAAAAAAATTGGGATATTCTGTCCCTTTAACCTTTTTCCTAACCTTATCCTGATGTAGCGTTGTTGCACTTATAACTGCTGTCAGTAACTTTCTAAATATACCATAATGATGTGCACTACGTTACTGATGCCTTTACAAGCAATACTGTGCTCTTGCTGACGTACAAATGTTACAAACGCTGGTGCAGGAATCTTTAGATAAGACGAGATAATTAGATAAGAAAATCCTCAAATAAATGCACCAATAAAGAGCAGCCCATAAAAGAAAACCTACAGCAGGGAGCAACAATGTCATTATGAAACCAAAACAATTTCTTTTGTGATTCAGACAGAGCATACCATTTTAAAAGAGTTTCCAATTTACCTTTAATATCAAATTTGCTTTGTCCCCATGATATTTTGTTGAAGAGATACCTAGGTAGGCATCTGGAGCACTATTTGCAGGAAACAGTGCTGCCATCTAGTGTTCTTGCAAATGAATAACATTCTTGTAAAACTGCTGCTATACAGTGCTCCAGAAATGGGTCTGCTCCTAAGCTTACAGCCCTGCTTTTCAACAAAAGATACCAAGAGAACAAAAAATGATAACAGAAGTAAACTAGAACGTTGATTAAAACTGCATGCTCTATCTGAATCATGAAAGAAAAAAAATTGGGTTTCATATCTCTTTAATGTAGTACTCCAGGTATATATTAAAAAAACGCGTGTGTGTATATAAAAGATACTGCTTTAAAAAGTATTACATAAAAAATAATTATCCAGAGCCATGTAAAATGATGTCATGTGTAGACGTGTCACTGTCCACTAACAGGGGAGGGGGGTGGGTTAGCTAGCTCCCAGTAGTGCATTGCTGCACCTTTAATAAAGGATACAAAAAGAATGAAGCAAAACTGATAATAGAAGTAAATTGTAAAGTTGTGTAAAATTATATGTTCTAACTAAAATATGAAATAAATAATGCTGGGTTTCATATCCCTTTAAAGGGTAATAAAACAAATAAGATTGTAATATAAAATGATTAACAATGTTTAGTAAAAAAAAAATATAGTACTGCTCTTTCATTATTTATGTTCCTGCTATTTAATTAGAAGTTCACACTGCAGACATTCTCAGCCTTACCCTGATATACATCTGTCCATAACTGACTGCAGAGGTGATAAGATAAGAGAGTGTAAGTTTTGCTAATAAAATTACAGTGGCTAGCAGTGTTCCCTTTAAGTCCAGTTTTGTGAATGGCCTAGCAGTGAAACCGTTAATAAGGGAACCACACCTTGCGGTTTGCTAATTGCTATAATTAACTGTTTTACTGCTGGGCCGCTCACAAAGCTGATCTTAGAGGGAACACTGGTGGTTAGTCTTTTTTACTCCAGTAAGAGGTTCTCACTGGCTCCTCCAAAAGGCTGTGGCAAAGCTGGGTTGAATAGATCAGTGTTTCTTTCAAGTACCCCCAACAGTCCAGGTTTTCATTATAGCTGAACTAGAGCACAAGTGAAATAATCAGCTGATGGGTGAGAGCAGGTGGTTACTGATCAGCTGATTATTTCACCTGTGCTCTAGTTCAGCTATAATGAAAACCTGGACTGTTGGGGGTACAGATGACTTCAAATCACCTATTCTGTAAGGGCAAGTTGGCTAAGTTCCAAATCTGTTGAATTATTTCATTGAAAAATTACAAATCTAGCCAACTTGGGACTGGGAGTTGTTTACAATTTTCTTCTTGTTTTCAACAGATTCCTGAACTTTGTCCTCTATTTTGAGTGATCACAATCCCAAAATGCATCTGCTGTGAATACCCCTGAAGCTCAAAATCTTTACCCCTCAACACAAAATAACCCATTTCATATTCCAAAAACTAAATGCACAAGATTAGAGACCTCGAAAATGGTAATATCATGGCTTAACAATTACATCACAATTTAAAGGTTAATTGATCCCTATTAATAGTGTGTAGCTTAGATGACGTATATAATTAACATGTTGTGCATCAAAAATAATGGACATTTGTGTGTATGTCTCTTTAAGGGGCATGGGCAGGGCATTATTTGTACAATGGGCATCTGTGATTGTTGGGTTATCAATATGGATCATTTTTATTAGTGTTAAAGAATGTATTATTATTTTAATTGATTGAACAGGTAGCATTTGTATTTGTTTTGTGATGTTGCTGTCACCTAGTATAGGAGGGTAATATCTGTGCAAAACCATTGCTACATTTTAAATCTTTTTGGTGTACTTGATAATAAGTGAAAATTTGCCTGTGGTTTATGAAGTCCTTTTAAATGTTAAATTTAATAAGTGAAAAATGGCCCCATACAAGTGGTATATATTAAGTATAGGGTCATTTATCACAGAAATGATAATGAAAAAAAATACTTGGCTAGATTACGAGTTTTGCGGTAAGAGCTGCTCGGTAATAACTTGCAAGTTATTGTCACCGCTCATTTCCCTACAGCGCTGGTATTACAGGTTTACAAAAACCCAGCGTTATCAGGCAAGAAGTGTGCGTAAAGCAAAATTGAGCTCCATACCGCAATCCAATACCAGCGCTGCTGAAAGCTGCGGTAAGCTGGTTTTACGTGCTCATACACGATTTCCCCATAGACATCAATGGGGAGAGCCGGCTGAAAAAAAGCCTAACACCTGCAAAAAAGCAGCATAAAGCTCCGTAACGCAGCCCCATTGATTCCTATGGGGAAACAACATTTATGTTTATACCTAACACCCTAACATGAACCCAGAGTCTAAACACCCCTAATCTTACACTTATTAACCCCTAATCTGTCGCTCCGGACATCACCGCCACTATAATAAACATGTTAACCCCTAAACTGCTGCACTCCCGCATCACAAATGCTAGTTAAATATTATTAACCCCTAATCTGCCACCCCTAACATCGCCGCCACCTACCTACATTTATTAACCCCTAATCTGCCGCCCCAATGTCGCCACCACTATACTAAATTTATTAACTCCTGATGAAATTCAGACACTTGAAAGGGAAATGGATAGGACTGAGCTGGTTGTTAATGGTTCCAGCAGTGGGAATGGGGAGGATTCAGATGAGGAGACTCCAGGATGTAGCTGGGTCACAGTTAGAGGGCGAAGTAAGCGGAAGAGACAGGCCAGTTCTGAGCTGGTACACCCCAATAGATTTGCAAGATTAAGTGAAGATGTTGGGGATATCAGTTCAGGGGTGGCAGTGTCAGAGAGGGCCGTGTTGCCTAGTATAGTGAACAGTCCTTTAGCTGTGGAAGAGGAGCATACTATGGTGGGCAGTCCTTCAGTCATGGAAGAGGGGCATACAAGTCAGGGCCAGAGGCAGATGTTGGTGGTAGGAGACTCTATTATAAGGAAGGTTGATAGGGTAATTTGTCATCCAGACCCTTTACATAGAACAGTTTGCTGTCTTCCAGGGGCTCGTGTTAGGCATATTGTGGAGCGTATTGATAGATTGTTAGAGGGATGCGGGTCTGATCCTGCAGTCATGGTGCATATTGGTACTAATGAAGAAATCAGTGGGAGATGGAGAGTCCTAAAAAATGACTTCAGGGAGTTAGGTAGCAAGCTTAAAGCAAGGACATCCAAAGTAATATTTTCTGAGATATTACCAGTGCCGTGTGTTAACTCAGTAAGGCAGAAGGAGCTAAGGTCTGTTAATTCATGGCTAAAAACATGGTGTAAAAATGAGGGGTTTGACTTTTTAGAACACTGGGCTGATTTTTCACTAGGGTACAAATTGTACAGTAAGGATGGATTGCACCTGAATGACATGGGTGCAGGTGTGTTGGGGGAAAGGATGGTAGCACGTTTAGAGAACCTTTTAAACTAGGCAAAGGGGGGGAGGGTCAATTTGAACAAAATAGAACAGAGAGATCAGTGTCTGAATATGTCACTCCATTAATATCTCAAGGAAGGGATGACTTAAGAAATGTCACATTAGAAAGTATAGAGGAAAGTACACCAAGTAGCAGCAGAAAGCACATGAAAATTAAATGTATGACAACAAATGCAAGAAGCATGACAGGTAAAATGGGGGAGCTGACGCTCTTAGTTGCAGAAGAGGACTATGATGTTATCAGTATAACTGAAACTTGGTGGGATGATTCACATGACTGGGCAGTTAACTTAGAGGGGTATACATTATTTAGGAGGGACAGGAATAATAAAAGGGGTGGAGGAATCTGCATGTATATTAAACCTGACCTTAAACCTACAATAAGGGAAGATATATATGATACAAGTGACAATGTAGAGACCCTGTGGGTTGAAATAAAGAGTGGGGGGAAAAATCCTAAAAAAATATTACTAGGAACATGCTACAAGCCTCCCAACATTAGTGACCCGGAGGAAACTCAACTACTTATCCAAATAGGTAAGGCTGCTAATAACAGTGCTGTAATTATGGGAGATTTTAACTACCCTGATATAAAATGGGCCAATGAAACTAGTAATTCAGCTAAGGGGGATAGATTTTTAAATGTTCTCAGGGATAACTTCTTGTCACAATTAATAGAGGAGCCAACTAGGAGTAAAGCTATATTGGATTTAGTGCTATCAAACAATACAGATATAATATCAAACATAGAAGTTAAAGAACATTTGGGTAACAGTGATCATAACATGGTCACATTTGAAATCTCTTTTCATATGCAGTGTTTTAAAGGCTTAACTAAGACTTTTAATTTCAAGAAAGCAAAATTCAACGATTTAAGGAAATCATTAAATAATATAAATTGGGATAATGTATTTTCTAATAAAAATACAGAGGATAAATGGATAATATTTAAAAATTTGTTAAATAAATATACATATCAATACATACCATATGGTTATAAAAATAAAAATAAAAAAAATAAGCTGTTATGGCTAAATAAAAATGTGTTAAAAGAAATTAGGAAAAAACGTAGGGCATTTAAATTATTCAAAGAAAATAGTACAGACTCAGCATACAATATTTATAAGGAATGTAACAAAGCATGCAAAAAAGCAATCAAATTAGCCAAAATTGAAAATGAAAAATTAATTGCCAAGGATTCTAAGTCTAACCCTAAAAGGTTCTTTAAGTACATAAATAGCAAAAAATCTAAGAAGGATAATATAGGTACATTAAAATGTGTGGAGGGTAGCATGATAAATAATGACAGGGAAAAGGCTGAGATACTAAACCAGTTTTTTTCTTCAGTATACACAAGAGAGGAACCATTGAATGATACTTTGGAACAGAATAGAACATGCCAGTCCATACCACTAACTGGGTTTTGTTTAGAGGATATCAGGAAAAAACTAAAAAATATTAAGGTAAATAAAACTCCAGGCCCAGATGGAATACACCCAAGGGTGTTAAGTGAACTTAGCACTGTTATAGACAAACCTTTACTCTTAATTTTTCAAGACTCATTATCCTCAGGCATGGTACCCCAGGATTGGCGTAAAGCTGATGTGGTGCCACTCTTCAAAAAGGGAAGCAGGGATGATCCAGGAAGCTATAGACCAGTTAGTCTGACATCAATAGTGGGGAAGATATTTGAAGGGATTATAAGGGATTATATTGATGAGCATATTCGTGTAAACAAGATTATGAGTTCTAATCAGCATGGCTTTAGGAGAAATAGATCATGTCAAACTAATCTAATTAGATTCTACGAGGAAGTAAGTAAAAATATAGATAAAGGGGAATCAGTTGATGTGATATACTTAGATTTTGCAAAGGCATTTGATACAGTGCCACATGAGAGATTAATGCACAAAATTAAGGGACTGGGAATAGCTGAAAATGTTAGCTCATGGATAAATAACTGGATAAAAGATAGGGAGCAACGAGTAGCAGTAAATGGATCATACTCAGATTGGACAAAGGTAATCAGTGGCGTCCCCCAGGGATCAGTACTGGGCCCTGTTCTTTTTAATATTTTTATAAATGACTTGGAGCAAGGATTAAATAGCGACATCTCTATTTTTGCAGATGATACTAAGTTAAGTAAGGTCATTAGGTCAGAGCAGGATGAACTCTCTTTGCAAAGGGATTTGCTAAAATTAGAACTATGGGCAAGTGAATGGAAAATGAGATTTAATACGGAAAAATGTAAGGTTCTACATTTTGGAAGTAAAAATAAGCAGGCTATGTATTTTTTAAATGGGACAAGACTTAGCCAAACACAGGAGGAAAGGGATTTGGGAGTAGTAATAGATAACAAGCTAAAGATGAGTGCACAATGCAGAGCAGCGGCTTCAAAGGCTAATAAGATACTAGCATGTATTAAAAGAGACATTGATTCAAGGGAGGAAAGCATAATTCTGTCATTATATAAAGCCCTGGTAAGACCTCACCTTGAGTTTGGAGTGCAGTTCTGGGGACCGATTGCTAAAAAAGATATTGCAGAACTAGAAAAAGTTCAGAGAAGGGCCACAAAGCTAATAAGGGGATTGGAGAAATTAACCTATGAGGAGAGGCTAGCCAAACTGGGTCTGTTCTCTTTAGAAAAAAGGCGCTTGAGAGGTGACATGATTACTTTATATAAATATATTCAAGGCCCATATACAGAGATAGCAGAAGCTCTTTTTATTCCAAGAAAATTGGTTCTGACAAGAGGTCATAATTTAAGGTTGGAGGAAAGGAGATTTAATCTCCTGCAACGGAAACGTTTTTTCACTGTAAGAGCAATAAAATTGTGGAACTCATTACCAAAGGAGGTAGTGAATGCCAATACCATAGATACATTTAAAAATAGTCTGGATAAATTTCTGTATATAAACAAAATTCATGGATATGATTGCTAGTATTAAATGGGTCACATTTGAATGGGGTTATTTAAGCTTAACTGGAGCTTTTTGTAAGTATTTTAGATTTGTATAGGTTGAACTCGATGGACTTCAGTCTTTTTTCAACCTTATCTACTATGTTACTATGTAACCTAAGTCTAACCCTAACCCTAACACCACCTAACTTAAATATAATTAAAATAAATCTAAATAAAACTTACAATTATTACCTAAATAATTCATATTTAAAACTAAATACCTGTAAAATAAACCCAAAGCTAGCTGCAATATAACTAATAGTTACATTGTAGCTAGCTTAGGCCTAGATTTGGAGTTTGGCGGTAGCCGTGAAAACCAGCGTTAGAGGCTCCTAACGCTGGTTTTAGGCTACCGCCGGTATTTGGAGTCAGTCAAAAAAGGGTCTAACGCTCACTTTTCAGCCGCGACTTTTCCATACTGCAGATCCCCTTACGTCAATTGCGTATCCTATCTTTTCAATAGGATCTTCCTAACTCCAGTATTTAGAGTCGTGGCTGAAGTGAGCGTTAGAAATCTAACGACAAAACTCCAGCCGCAGAAAAAAGTCAGTAGTTAAGAGCTTTCTGGGCTAACGCCGGTTTATAAAGCTCTTAACTACTGTGCTCTAAAGTACACTAACACCCATAAACTACCTATGTACCCCTAAACCGAGGTCCCCCCACATCGCCGCCACTCGATTAAATTTTTTAACCCCTAATCTGCCGACCGCCAGCTACGTTATCCTTATGTACCCCTAATCTGCTGCCCTAACATCGCCGACCCCTATATTATATTTATTAACCCCTAATCTGCCCCCCTCAACATCGCCTCCACCTGCCTACACTTATTAACCCCTAATCTGCCGACCGCAAAGAGCCGCCACCTACATTATAGCTATGTACCCCTAATCTGCTGCCCCTAACACCGCCGACCCCTATATTATATTTATTAACCCCTAATCTGCCCTCCCTAACATCGCCGACACCTAACTTCAATTATTAACCCCTAATCTGCCGACTGAATCTCGCCGCTATTCTAATAAATGTATTAACCCCTAAAGCTAAGTCTAACCCTAACACTAACACCCCCCTAAGTTAAATATAATTTAAATCTAACGAAATTAATTAACTCTTATTAAATAAACTATTCCTATTTAAAACTAAATACTTACCTGTAAAATAAACCCTAATATAGCTACAATATAAATCATAATTATATTATAGCTATTTTAGGATTTATATTTATTTTACAGGTAACTTTGTATTTATTTTAACCAGGTACAATAGCTATTAAATAGTTAAGAACTATTTAATAGCTAAAATAGTTAAAATAATTACAAAATTACCTGTAAAATAAATCCTAACCTAAGTTACAATTAAACCTAACACTACACGATCAATAAATAAATTAAATTAAATACCTACAATTACCTACAATTAAACCTAACACTACACTATCAATAAATTAATTAAATACAATACCTACAAATAACTACAATGAAATAAACTAACTAAAGTACAAAAAATAAAAAAGAACTAAGTTACAAAAAATAAAAAAATATTTACAAACACAAGAAAAATATTACAACAATTTTAAACTAATTACACCTACTCTAAGCCCCCTAATAAAATAACAAAGCCCCCCAAAATAAAAAATGCCCTACCCTATTCTAAATTACAAAAGTTCAAAGCTCTTTTACCTTACCAGCCCTGAACAGGGCTCTTTGCGGGGCATGCCCCAAGAAATTCAGCTCTTTTTCCTGTAAAAAAACACCTACAATACCCCCCCCAACATTACAACCCACCACCCACATACCCCTAATCTAACCCAAACCCCCCTTAAATAAACCTAACACTAAGCCCCTGAAGATCTTCCTACCTTGTCTTCACCTCACCGGTATCACACCGATCCATCCTGGCTCCGATATCTTCATCTAAGCCCAAGCGGGGGCTAGACATCCATCATCCGACGGCTGAAGAAGTCCAGAAGAGGCTCCAAAGTCTTCATCCTATCCTGGAAGAAGAGTAGATTCGGACCGGCAACCATCATCTTCCAAGCGGCATCTTCTATCTTCATCCGATGAGGACCGGCTCCATCTTGAAGACCTCCACCGCGGACCCATCTTCTTCCGACGACGACTTCCCGGCGAATGACGGTTCCTTTAAGGGATGTCATCCAAGATGGCGTCCCTCGAATTCCGATTGGCTGATAGGATTCTATCAGCCAATCGGAATTAAGGTAGGAATATTCTGATTGGCTGATGGAATCGGCCAATCAGAATCAAGTTCATTCCGATTGGCTGATAGAATCCTATCAGCCAATCGGAATTCGAGGGACGCCATCTTGGATGACGTTATTTAAAGGAAACGTCATTCGTCGTCTAGTCGTCGGTTGAAGAGGATGTTCCGCGTCGGCTTGGAAGAAGATGGTTCCGCTCCGCTCCAGAAGAAAGAAGATTGAAGATGCGGCTTGATAGAAGACTTCATCCAGATGATGGACTTCCGACTTCAGCCCGAGGATGGATTTCTTCAGTCGTCGCTTGGATCCAGACTTCAGCCCGAGGATGGACGTCACTCTTCAGCCCCCCGCTTGGGCTTGGATCAACACTTCCGAGGCTTGGATCAAGACTTCCGAGGACGGATCGGTGAACCTGGCAGGGTGAAGATAAGGTAGGAAGATCTTCAGGGGCTTAGTGTTAGGTTTATTTAAGGGGGGTTTGGGTTAGATTAAGGGTATGTGGGTGGTGGGTTGTAATGTTGGGGGGGTATTGTATGTTTTTTTTTACAGGCAAAAGAGCTGAATTCTTTGGGGCATGCCCCGCAAAGGGCCCTGTTCAGGGCTGGTAAGGTAAAAGAGCTTTGAACTTTTGTAATTTAGAATAGGGTAGGGCATTTTTTTTATTTTGGGGGGCTTTGTTATTTTATTAGGGAGCTTAGAGTAGGTGTAATTAGTTTAAAATTGTTGTAATATTTTTCCAATGTTTGTAAATATTTTTTTATTTTTTGTAACTTAGTTCTTTTTTATTTTTTGTACTTTAGTTAGTTTATTTCATTGTATTTATTTGTAGATATTGTATTTAAATAATTTATTGATAGTGTAGTGTTAGGTTTAATTGTAGGTAATTGTTGGTATTTTATTTAATTAATTTATTGATAGTGTAGTGTTAGGTTTAATTGTAACTTAGGTTAGGATTTATTTTACAGGTAATTTTGTAATTATTTTAACTATTTTAGCTTTTAAATAGTTCTTAACTATTTAATAGCTATTGTACCTGGTTAAAATAAATACAAAGTTACCTGTAAAATAAATATAAATCTTAAAATAGCTATAATATAATTATAATTTATATTGTAGCTATATTAGGATTTATTTTACAGGTAAGTATTTAGCTTTAAATAGGAATAATTTATTTAATAAGAGTTAATTAATTTTGTTAGATTTAAATTAGATTTAACTTAGTGGGGTGTTACTGTTAGGGTTAGACTTAGCTTTAGGGGTTAATACATTTATTAGAATAGCGGTGAGCTCCAGTCGGCAGATTAGGGGTTAATGTTTGAAGTTAGGTGTCGGTGATGTTAGGGAGGGCAGATTAGGGGTTAATACTATTTATTATAGGGTTAGTGAGGCGGATTAGGGATTAATAACTTTATTATAATAGCGGTGCGGTCCGGTTGGCAGATTAGGGGTTAATAAGTGTAGACAGGTGGAGGCGACGTTGTGGGCGGCAGATTAGAGGTTAATAAATATAATATAGGGGTCGGCGGTGTTAGGGACAGCAGATTAGGGGTACATAGGGATAATGTAAGTAGCGGCGGTTTACGGAGCGGCAGATTAGGGGTTAATAATAATATGCAGGGGTCAGAGATAGCGGGGGCGGCAGAATAGGGGTTAATAAGTGTAAGGTTAGGGGTGTTTAGACTCGGGGTACATGTTAGAGTGTTAGGTGCAGACGTAGGAAGTGTTTCCCCATAGGAAACAATGGGGCTGCGTTAGGAGCTGAACGCGGCTTTTTTGCAGGTTTTTTTTCAGCTCAAACAGCCCCATTGTTTCCTATGGGGGAATCGTGCACAAGCACATTTTTGAGGCTGGCCGCGTCCGTAAGCAACTCTGGTATTGAGAGTTGAAGTTGCGTTAAATAAGCTCTACGCTCCTTTTTTGGAGCCTAACGCAGCCATTCTGTGGACTCTCAATACCAGAGTTATTTTAAAGGTGCGGCCAGAAAAAAGCCAGCGTTAGATACGTGGGTCGTTACCGACAAAACTCTAAATCTAGCCGTTAGAGTTTATTTTTATTTTACAGGCAAGTTTGTATTTATTTTAACTTGGTAGAATAGTTACTAAATAGTTATTAACTATTTACTAACTACCTAGCTAAAATAAATACAAATTTACCTGTAAAATAAAACCTAACCTGCCTTACACTAACACCTAACCTTACACTACAATTAAATCAATTACACTAAATTACACAAAAAAAAAAAAAATATCAGATATTTAAACTAATTACACCTAATCTAATAGCCCTATCAAAATAAAAAAGCCCCCCAAAATAAAAAAAAAACCCTAGCCTAAACTCAACTACCAATAGCCCTTAAAAGGGCCTTTTGCGGGGCATTGCTCCAAAGAAATCAGCTCTTTTACCTGTAAAAAAAAAAAAAAAACAACCCCCCCAACAATAAAACCCACCATCCACACAACCAACCCCCCAAATAAAATAACACTAAATAAATAAAACACTAACCCCCAAAGATCCACTTACAGTTTTTGAAGACCCGACATCCATCCTCAACGAAGCCGGCAGAAGTTCTCAACAAAGCAGCAGAAGTCTTCATCCAACTGAGCAGAAGTCTTCATCCAGACGGCCTCTTCTATCTTCATCCATCCGGCGTGGAGCGGGTCCATCTTCAAGACATCCGGCGCGGAGCATCCTCTTCTCTTGACGTCTAACGAAGAATGAAGGTTCCTTTAAGTGACGTCATTCAAGATAGAATTCTATCAGCCAATCAGAATTAAAGGTGAAAAAATCCTATTGGATCCAATCAGCCCATAGGATTGAGCTCGCATTCTATTGGCTGATTGGAACGTCCATTAGAATGCAAGCTCAATCCTATTGGCTGATTGGAATATCCATTAGAATGCAAGCTCAATCCTATTGGCTGATTGGATCAGCCAATAGGATTGAAGCTCAATCCTATTGGCTGATTGCATCAGCCAATAGGATTTTTTCACCTTTAATTCCGATTGGCTGATAGAATTATATCAGCCAATCGGAATTCAAGGGATGCCTCCTTGGATGACGTCACTTAAAGGAACCTTCATTCTTCGTTAGACGTCAAGAGAAGAGGATGCTCCGTGCCAGATGTCTTGAAGATGGATCCGCTCCCCGACGGATGGATGAAGATAGAAGATGCCGTCTGGATGAAGACTTTGGCCCGGTTGGATGAAGACTTCTGCCGCTTCGTTGAGGACTTCTGTCGACTTCGTTGAGGATGGATGTTGGGTCTTCAAAAACTGTAAGAGGATCTTCGGGGGTTAGTGTTAGGTTTTTTAAGGGTTTATTGGGTGGGTTTTATTTTTAGATTAGGGCTTTGGGCGGAAAACACGCTAAATGCCCTTTTAAGGGCAATGGGCCATCCAAATGCCCTTTTCCGGGCAATGGAGAGCTTAGTTTTTTTTAGTTAGGATTTTATTTGGGGGGTTGGTTGTGTGGGTGGTGGGTTTTAATGTTGGTGGGTTGTTTGTATTTATTTTTATAGGTAAAAGAGCTGATTTCTTTGGGGCAATGCCCTGCAAAAGGCCCTTTTAAGGGCTATTGGTAGTTTAGTTTAGGCTAGGGTTTATTTTTTATTTTTGGGGGGCTTTTTTTATTTTTATAGGGCTATTAGATTAGGTGTAATTAGTTTAAATATCTGATAATTTCTTTTTTTATTTTGTGTAATTTAGTGTTTTGTTTTTTTGTAATTTAGGCAATTAATAATTAATGTAATTGATTTAATTGTAGTGTAAGGTTAGGTGTTAGTGTAAGGCAGGTTAGGTTTTATTTTACAGGTAAATTTGTATTTATTTTAGCTAGGTAGTTAGTAAATAGTTAATAACTATTTAATAACTATTCTACCTAGTTAAAATAAATACAAACTTGCCTGTGAAATAAAAATAAAACCTAAGATAGATACAATGTAACTATTAGTTATATTGTAGCTAGCTTAGGGTTTATTTTACAGGTAAGTATTTAGTTTTAAATAGGAATTATTTAGTTATTATTAGTAGGTTTTATTTAGATTTATTTTAATTACATTAAAGTTAGTGGGTGTTAGGGTTAGGTTTAGTGGTTAATAACTTTAGTATAGTGGCGGCGACGTTGGGGGCAGAAGATTAGGGGTTAATAAATGTAGGTAGGTGGCGGCAAAGTTAGGGCTGGCAGATTAGGGGTTAATAATATTTAACTAGTGTTTACGATGTGGGAGTGCGGGGGTCGTTTTAGGGGTTAATATGTAGTTTATGGGTGTTAGTGTACTTTTTAGCACTTTAGTTATGAGTTTTATGTTCAGTTTACAGTATCGATCTTGGTGGTATAGGGTGTACCACTCACTTTTTGGCCTCCCAGACGGACTCGTAATACCGGTGCAAAGGAAGTCCCCTTGAATAAGGACTTTTTGAAAGCTGCGGTAATTACATTGCGTTACGGCCAAAAAAGTGTGTGGTGCCCCTAAATCTGCAAGACTCGTAATACCAGCGGTAGTGAAAAAGAGCCTTAACGCTGCTTTTTCACTTATACCGCAAAACTCATAATCTAGCCAACTGTTAGTAAATAATAAAATTAAATAAGTAAGTAAAAAAAATATGAAATGATAGATTGTGATCTGACCCTTAAAATTAATACTATAGCAAGTCAGTTATCCCCAAATAACAGTCGTACAATTTAGTCATAGATTTCAAGTCAGGTGCTTTTCATCTGCTGACTTGCTATATTTAGCAAAAAACCTAATTATAGCAAGTCTCAAGTGAAAATGGTCAACAGGTACAGCTGTTAATCATTAATAAGATCAATGTATAATTAAATACACTAAATTATATTGCATGCAACCTGTTTATTTTTTTAATTTAAATATATTTTGTTTACTGACAGTTTTTTAAATTATACATACAGATTTAAAAAATATTTTCCTGTAATTATTTTTAATTATACTTTTTAAAAATAAAGTGGTTAAAATGTACTTTGACTACTTTTTATCTGCTTGAAATTTAACTGGCTTTACAGCCAGTGCAAGGTCAATCAAACACCCCCCCAAAAAAAAAAAACCCATCCAATCAGATTGCAAGTTTATTTCAATTGTATACAAATAGACTTTCTAAGAATTTGTTGATATAAAACTAACTTAATTCTTTGTAATTGTTTTAATTATTTTATTTATTTTAAACTGTTTATGTTTATGAATAGCCTCCTTTGGTTATATACAAAAAATTAATTTGTATTTCTAGTTTTTCCATGGCATCTTTCAAACCTTCTTTTAATTTTCCCTTCCCCTGTATCGTGTGACAGCTATCAGCCAGTTACAGTCTCACAGGCAAATTTACAGTGAACTCTTGCACATGCTCAGTAGAAACTGGTGCCTCATAAAGCATGCATGTAAAATACTGGGCACAATTTGATAATGGAATCAAATTGGATAGTTTTTTGAATACTGCATCCTGAATCATTAAAGGTTGTTTTTTACTCTCATGTCCCTTTAATTTGTCTGAACCATTTCCATAGGAGTCCTGCTACCCTTTCTATAAAAGACTCACATTAATTATTCAATCTTCTTTTAATGGCAGTATAGTTTTTCTAAAAAAAATGCTTACTTGTTAAACTTCACTAAAATAACATTATATTTGAAGTTTTATGTAATATAATGTCTTTCAATACATAAAGATGTCATCGAGTTTGTTTGATTAACATTAAAACCCATTCATCATTCTCAATTTCTATACTTATTTCATTATCACGAATTCTCTTTTAAAATGGATAGCCTATCCAGAATTAAACTTTCATGATTCAGAACAGCAATTTTAAGCAACTTTCTAATCTACTGCTATTATCAATTTTTCTTTGTTCCCTGGTATCTTTATTTGAAAAAGAATATAACCATAGGAGCCAGCCCATTTTTGGTTCAGCACCTGGGTAGTGCTTGCTGATTGGTGGCTAGATTTAGAGTAAATTAGAAAGTTGTTTAAAATTGCATGCTCTATCTTAATCATGATAGTTTAATTTTGACTTTACTATTCCTTTAATAAATTAAGCATACAGCTAACATTTTCACTGTTGTTTTACTGATTTGCTTATTTACTTTTAAAATTTCTGAAACAATAATTGCAGTTCATTTTCCTCTGTTCTTATTTTGAGTAAATTCAGTTTGCCGGTGTTAAAATATCCCTTAATAATCTTAATAATTTTGTATTGTTTAGACCAATGATTTTGGATTGGAACTAAAAGTGAAAAGAAAAATCACAAATTACTCATGGTAACTTTCTTTTAGCATAAACTATCAATTTAAAAACATTTTACTAATGTATTTTATTCATACTTGTCTATATAAACTTAATAGCTTCAAATAATATCCCTTTAATATAATTGTATCACGCACATTGCATTTAGCATGTCCAAAACATCTAAAAATTGATGTTAAAGCCTCAATAGTTGTTTCCTTCTTTAAACAAGGGCATTTTAAAACTATAATACAGGTTTTTGAAAATCAGTTTTTCTTTCACTAAAACAAGTTTGTTTTCACACTTGGGGGACTTGTGCTATCCACTAATAGAGCGTCAGGGGCAAGATTACATATGCGGCGTCACCCACAGAAGTCGGCAATGCTGATTTCTACGCGGTTTTGGTATAAATGCGGCATGTATATTTCACCCAATAGGATGAGAGCTACTGAAATCCTATTGGCTGTTCAAATCAGCCAATAGGATTTCAGTAGCTCTCATCTTATTGGCTGATTTGAATTTGAAGACTCAAATCAGCCAATAGGAATGCAAGGTACCCCATATTTAAACATGTACCTTGAATTCAATCCTCAGTGTGCGGCGGTGATCGTACGAAGAGGATCTCCATGCTTCATGGCTCTGTGGTCGCCGGTCTTCAGTTCCACCGTCGCCGGTCTTCAGTTCCGGGCTCTGCGCTGGCTTGTTCCTTGAAGAAGATAGAAGATATCACCGCTTGGAAGAAGACTTCACCGCCGGACTTCAGGAACAGTGAGTACCTATCTAGGGGTTAGACTTAGGCATTTTTTTATTTATTTTTTTTTGAATAGGGATTGAATGGGCTTTAGAAAAAGATCTAAATACCCATACAAATGCCCCTTTAAGGGCATGGGGTAGTTTAGGATTTTTAGTGTTAGTTTTTTTTATTTTGGGGGGTTTGGTGGGTGGGGGGTTTACTGTCAGAGGGGGGACTTAGTATTTTTTAAGGTAAAAGAGCTGTTTAATTTAGGGCACTGCCCTACAAAAGGCTCTTTCAGCCCCTTAACGACTGAGGACGTGCAGGGTACGTCCTCATAAAAAAGGCAGTTAATGCCTGAGAACGTACCCTGCACGTCCTCAGTGTGGAAAGCAGCTGGAAGCGATCCTGCTCGCTTCCAGATGCTTTACGGTTATTGCAGTGATGCCTCGATATGGAGGCATCCTGCAATAACCTTTTTAAGCCATCCGGTGCAGAGAGAGCCACTCTGTGGCCCTCTCTGCACCGGAGATCGGTGGCTTACTGCGTTGGTGGGTGGGAGCCGGACCGGGAGGCGGGTGGCGGCCATCAATGGCCCTGGTTATGTGAAGGGGGGTGGGATCGTGGGCGGGGGTGGCTGGGGGCTCGCACGGGCGCGCGCGCGTGCACAGGGAGGGAGCGGGTGGGAACCGCTACACTACAGAAAATGCTGAAAATAAAAAATGTAAAAAAAAAAAATACGATCAGCAAGGTGGTGGGGGTTTGTCTATGGGGGGGGGGAAGCTACACTACAGAAAAAACAAACAAACAAAAAAGCACTTTTTATTGCATGGCCCCCAATAAGGCAGAGGGGAGGGTTAGAGAGCGATTTTGGGGGGGATCAGGGAGGTTGGGGGCTAAGGGGGGATCCTACACAGTAGCATATGTAAGTATGCTAAAAAAGTTTTTTTTTTTTTTAAAAAAACCCTTTTATTTTAGTACTGGCAGACTTTCTGCCAGTACTTAAGATGGCGGAGACAATTGTGAGGTGGGGGAGGGAAGGGAGCTGTTTGGGAGGGATCAGGGGGTGGGATGTGTCAGATGGGAGGCTGATCTCTACACTAAAGCTAAAATTAACCCTGCAAGCTCCCTACAAACTCCCTAATTAACCCCTTCACTGCTAGCCATAATACACGTGTGAGGCGCAGCAGGATTTAGCGGCCTTCTAATTACCAGAAAGCAACACCAAAGTCATATATGTCTGCTATTTCTGAACAAAGGGGATCCCAGACAAGCATTTACAACCATTTGTGCCATAATTGCACAAGCAGTTTGTAAATGATTTCAGTGAGAAACCTAAAATTGTGAAAAATGTTACGTTTTTTTTAATTTGATCGCATTTGTCGGTGAAATGGTGGCATGAAATATACCAAAATGTGCCTAGATCAATACTTGGGGTTGTCTACTACACTACACTAAAGCTAAAATTAACCCTACAAGCTCCCTAAAAGCTCCCTAATTAACCCCTTAACTGCTGGGCATAATACACTTGTGGTGCGCAGTGGCATTTAGCGGCCTTCTAATTACCAAAAAGCAACGCCAAAGCCATATATGTCTGCTATTTCTGAACAAAGGGGATCCCAGGGAAGAATTTACAACCATTTATGCCATAATTGCACAAGTTGTTTGTAAATAATTTCAGTGAGAAACCGAAAGTTTGTGAAAAAATTTGTGAAAAAGTGAACGATTTTTTTGTATTTGATCGCATTTGGCGGTGAAATGGTGGTATGAAATATACCAAAATTGGCCTAGATCAATACTTTGGGATGTCTACTAAAAAAAATATATACATGTCAAGGGATATTCAGGGATTCCTGAAAGATATTAGTGTTCTAATGTAACTAGCGCTAATTTTGGAAAAAAATGGTTTGGAAATAGCAAAGTGCTACTTGTATTTATGGCCCTATAACTTGCAAAAAAAGCAAAGAACATGTAAACATTGGGTATTTCTAAACTCAGGACAAAATTTAGAAACTATTTAGCATGGGTGTTTTTTGGTGGTTTTAGATATGTAACAGATTTTGGGGGTCAAATTTAGAAAAAGTGTGTTTTTTTCCATTTTTCATCATATTTTATCATTTTTTTTATAGTAAATTATATGATATGATGAAAATAATGGTATCTTTAGAAAGTCCATTTAATGGTGAGAAAAATGGTATATAATATGTGTGGGTACAGTAAATGAGTAAAAAGAAAATTACAGCTAAACACAAACACCGCAAAAATGTAAAAATAGCCTTGGTCCCAAACGGACAGAAAATGGAAAAGTGCTGTGGTCATTAAGGGGTTAAGGGCTATTGGTAGTTTAGCATTAGATTAGTGTTTTTATTTTGGGGGGCTTTTTTATTTTCATAGGGATTAGGTTTAATTTTTAAATTTTTGATAATTTGGTTTATTATTTTATGTAATTTTACAATTTTTTATTTTTTGTAATCAGATTAATTTAATCTTAGTTTTTTTTATTTTTAAGCAATGTTAGCTTTTTTATTTTAATTGTATGTAACTTAGTATTTTTTAATTTAGGTAATTGGGGTTAATTAAGGGGGTGTTAGGTTAGGGGGTGTTAGGTTAGGGGGGTTAGTAATTTAATTAGTTATTTGCATTGTGTGTGTTTGGCGGTTTAGGGGTTAATAGTTTTATTGGGATTATTGCATTGTGTGGGTTTGGCGGATTTGGAGTTAATAGATTTATAAGGTTTGTTGCGATGTGGGTTAATGGTGGATTAGGGGTTAATAGTTTTAATAGGTACTTTGCGATGTGGGTTAATGGCAGGTTAGGGGTTAATAGTTTTAATAGGGACTTTGCAATGTGGGTGAATGGTGGATTAGTGGTTAATACTTTTAATAGGTAGTTTGCGATGTTGGGGTTGGCGGATTTAGGAGTTAATACTTTTATTAAGTAGATCGCGATGTGGGTGAATGGCGGATAAGGGGTTAATAGTTTAATTAGGCATATTGCGTTGTGGGGGGTTGATCGATTAGGGGTTAATACATTTATTATTAGTTGCGATGTGGGGGGATTGCGGATATAGGGGTTTTACATGTCGGGTTTCTTTTTGGGAGGCGGGTTAGACTTTTACGGGAGATTTGACATTTTTTTTTATTTTCTTAGACGCCGGCAGTTTCTAAAGGTCCGTAAGTCACTGGCGACTCCAGAAATTTGTATTTACGCTCATTTCTGGACATCGCTAGTTTATCCAACTTACGGCACTTTACTGCTGGCGGGGTTTATGTGATAACCCAATGTGCGAGGTGAAATTACGAGCGGCGCAGGTTTCAGCAGTTACACTGAAGCTTGCGCCGCATATGTAATTTCGCCCTAGGTGTTGACTTTTTTTTAGCAAATGAAAATCTTATGCATTTGTACACAAACCTGTATTTCCTGTTAATTTACCAATTAAGTCAAACAGCATTGACCATCTCTTTTTCATTAAAAATGTTTTAACATGTTTAAATAGTACCCCTTTACACACACACACATATATAAATATATACAGTATATATATATATATATATATATATATATATATATATACAGTGTGTGTGTGTGTGTGTATATATATATATATATATATATATATATATACATATATATACATATTCATATATACTGTGTGTGTGTATATATATATATATTTACAGTATATACAGTGGTGGAAAAATATCACTATGGTTTCCCAGTCAGGGGTTTAAAGCTACAAGCCGAAAGATTAAAAGTTAGTAGTCCACTCAATGTTAAAGATAGGAAAAAGTCAAATTTCTAAGTCGTCTGGGACCACTGGTCCACTTGAAATTTCAAGCCCTGTATATGTGTTTATATATATAAATGTTTTTTTTGGCTTTATAATGTTGCTTTAAATGAATTTTAAAAGTAGGTTTAACATTTGGAAACACCTGTCAGACTGATAAAGTTGTCTTTACAATTATTCTGATTTTGAGTCGCTTTCATGGATACTTCAGTGAAAAAAAAAATGAAAAGTGACAGACTCACTCCATGATAGAGTTATTTTACCATTTGTGAAATAAACTAGGTATGTCACTTCGAGGTGTTTTGAATGACAGCTGTTAAGAAACGTTTTGAAGAATATAGCAGAAAATACACCAGATAAATTGTGAAGAACACACAGATAAAACACCAGGAGATTTCCTACTGGTCGAAGATTAGATTTTTTTGATTACGCAAAGGATTTCTTAGATTTGTTTCTGGTCTCTACAGTGACTAAATGCTTCAACAGATTGCTTTCTGCTGTACTCGTATTTATCTGTACTTGTCATTATGATCATCTTGCTTTTTATAATTTGTTACTCCATGGTGTAGCATTGCAGAATTCTCTGGCTATATGACACATTTTTTAAGAGTTATATATATATATTATTTGAAAAGAAGGTTCAAAATATCTCACACTGACCTAAATAATATATGTTTGGTGCTTGGAATAAAGCTCCAATATCTCTAAGACGTGTATTAGTTCTTGGAATGTAAAAAACAAACTTGTCTTTAAAAAATGTAAGTTAGAAAAAATGTAGTCGATTTACTTGTGAGGTTACAGTTTACTTGTAGTCTTTTTTTTACAAATGGCAAAGCCTTCAAAAACTTACAAATGTACACTACTTAGGTGGCAAAAGCTTTGAAAGTTCAAATGTCAAACTTTTGAAATATTTAGCAATGTTGTTGTCAGTTGATTTTGTTGTTAACCAATAAGTATGCAAGCTTCACTTTTGTTCTTGGTCAGTCACCATTAAATTTTATTTATATATATATATATATATATATATATATATATATATATATATATATATATATATATATATTATCTAACAAAAGTGAGTACACCCCTCACATTTTTGTTATTATTTATCTCTATTTATATAGATAAGTTATTTATATCTTTTCATTTGACAACACTGAAGAAATTACACTTTGCTACAATGTAAAGTAGTGAGTGTACAGCCTGTATAACAGTGTAAATTTGCTGTCCCCTCAAAATAACTCAAAACACAGCCATTAATGTCTAAACCGTTGGCAACAAAAGTGAGTACACCCCTAAGTAAAAATGGCCAAATAGGGCCCAATTAGCCATTTTCCCTCCCCGGTGTCATGAGACTCGTTAGTGTTACAAGGTCTCACGTGTGAATGGGGAGCAGGTGTGTTAAATTTGGTGTTATCGCTCTCACACTCTCTCATACTGGTCATTGGAAGTTCAACATAGCACCTCATGGCAAAGATCTCTCTGAGGATCTGAAAAAAAGAATTGTTGCTCTACATGAAGATGGTCTAGGCTATAAGAAGATTGCATATAACTCCAATAGAACAAGGAGCAAAACCGGAGCCAAAAAACTTGAGTATGAAGAGTTTATTCAGCAGTGTTGCTTAAACATCTGGTAAACAGTCAAATAAATGCCTGACGTGTTTTGCGCATTCATTTGACTGTTTACCAGATGTTTAAGCAACACTGCTGAATAAACTCTTCATACTGAAGTTTTTTGGCTCCGGTTTTGCTCCTTGTTCTATTGGAGTTATATGCATACTTTGCGGTTGGGAATACCACTTTTCACAGCTTTCCGAAGCCGTAAGCCTAACCCACAGAGGATTGGTGTACTTCTGACTTTGCCGTCCCTATGATCCAGTGCCTATTGGAGGCAGGTACACTGTGATGTCAGAGAAGGTGGAGCTCCCACCGACAACAAACAAGCATTTGCACACTGAGGACATTACTTGTGGACGAGACCGGAGGGCTTCCTTACTCGACTGGAACAGACTGCAGAAGTTGTCCGTAATTCAACACAGTACCAAGGACACAAAGTGAATAATGGCTTCTTTACTAGGGACTAGAGCTAAGCACCACGCTGAAGGGATAAGATAAGTACTTACGCCACCAGATTGGAACTTTGCTTCAGCTTGTCTGATTTATACATTCAGTTTTTGCAAGATACTTATTGGATTGAACCTGTTCAAGGACCTTGCTTCTCATTGAGAACTGTAAACAACAATTGTTGTATACTGCATTTATACTTCAGCTTGGTCCAGTCGAGGCACAAGCACACTCGTGCATTTAATTATTTTACCTTAGCTTTATCTTGGACTAATTTCACAGGACAGGTTCCATTCAGAACAGGCCTCGCCATGGTCGACCAAAGAAGTTGAGTGCACATGCTCAGCATCATATCCAGAGGTTGTCTTTGTAAATAGACATATGAGTGCTGCCAACATTGCTGCAGAGGTTGAAGGGGTGGGGGGTCAGCCTGTCAGTGCTCAGACCATACGCTGCACACTGCATCAAATTAGTCTGCATGGCTGTCATCCCAGAAGGATGCCTCTTCTAAAGATGATGCACAAGAAAGCCTGCAAACATTTTGCTGAAGGACATGGATAACTGGAACCATGTCCTGTGGTACGATGAAACCAAGATAAACTTATTTGGTTCATATGATGTCAAGCGTGTGTGGCGGCAACCAGGTGAGAAGTACAAAGACAAGTGTGTCTTGCCTACAGTCAAGCATGATGGTGGGAGTGTCATGGTCTGGGCCTGCATGAGTTCGGCAAGCACTGGGGAGCTACAGTTCATTGAGGAAACCATGAATGCCAACATGTACTGTGACATACTAAAGCAGAGCATGATCCCCTCCCTTCGGAGTATTCCAACATGATAACGACCCCAAACACACCTCCACGACAACCACTGCCTTGCTAAAGAAGCTGAGGGTAAAGGTGATGGACTGGTCAAGCATGTCTCCAGACCTAAACCCTATTGAGCATCTGTGGGGCATCCTCAAATGGAAGGTGGGGGGAGCGCAAGGTCTCTAACATCCACCAGCTCCGTGATGTCATCATGGAGGAATGGAAGAGGATTCCAGTGGCAACCTGTTAAGCTCTGGTGAACTCCATGCCCAAGAGGGTTAAGGCAGTGCTGGAAAATAATGGTGGCCACACAAAATATTGACACTTAGGGCCCAATTTGGACATTTCCACTTAGGGGCATACTCAATTTTGTTGCCAACGGTTTAGACATTAATGACTGTGTGTTGAGTTATTTTGAGAGGACAGCAAATTTACACTGTTAGACAGGTTGTACACTCACTACTTTACATTGTAGCAAAGTGTAATTTCTTCAGTGTTGTCACGTGAAAATATATAATAAAATATTTACAAAAATGTGAGGGGTGTACTCACTTTTGTGAGATACTGTGTGTATGTATATATATATATATATATATATATATATATATATATATATATACATATTGTATATTCTGGGCTGCCCTACAAACTATTAAGCTTTTTTACGTTTAAGCTGCTCCCCTAAAGACATTTGCCATAGGAAATAGAAAACAACTGGATTTTTGTTAACAAACTAATTGCAAACAACCTTCTTAATGAATATCATACAAAACTGATTTTTCTTTTTGTGACAGATGCTTTGTCCAAAACGATTGCAGAGATCTCTGATAGCTACATATATCATAGTTAGCTCTAACACTTACTTGATCTTAATATTAATATTGATAGTAATGGGTGTCAATATTTTGGCATATGTATGAACCCCATCTGTTACATGGAAAATACAGGACTGAGAATATATCCCTATAATTACTTTGCCAAAGGTACCATATATCATAGATTAAGGGACATGTAGCATTCCAGGGTGAGCAGTGCCAAAATGACATAATAATAAATAAGTAAATCTATTTTTTTTTCAATACAATGTCCATTTAAAGCCCAAACTACACCTGGACACATGTGAGTCCTTTTGCTCTTGTAATTACAACTACATTTGATATTTTTACATTCCCAAACAAAGAGGCTCATTTGTTGAGCTGAAATTTGAGCCAAACTGGACATCAGGTGTTAAATAATTGAATATCCATTGCCTTATAACTGGTCATACACTACTGGATACCTGAGACCATTGCTCCCAAAGAAACCTCTTATATGCCTTTGTCAGAGCCCAACCATTTCCCAACACAGTTAAAGGGCCATTATACACTCATTTTTTCTTTGCATAAATGTTTTGTAGATGATCTATTTATAAAGCCCATAAAGTTTTTTTTTTTTTTTTAAATGTATAATTTTGTTTATTTTTAAAGAACATTGCTCTGATTTTCAGACTCCTAACCAAGCCCCAAAGTTTTATTTGAATACCGTCAGCTACCTTCTCCAGCTTGCTCCTGTTTGTGTAAAGGGTCTTTTCATATGCAAAAGAAGGGGGGGGGGGTGTCTTATTTCCCACTTGCAGTGGGCTTTCCAACTGCCTTTTCAACAGAGCTAAACTGAAAGCTTCTAAGTAAGTTTTTAAACAGTTTTATACTGGATTTTTATATCATTATCTGTGCATCTTATTCTTTATAGTAGTGTCTATTACATGCAGTTATATGAAAATGAGTGTATACTGTCCCTTTAAAAATCTATTTGTTCCTATAGCATAGGACATTGGGGAAACATAAATATACGCATCAATGCTTATTCAGTGATAAGTTTACACAGATTGCTACAAACCTGCCATTGTGAAATTTTTTAGTTTTCATCTCCGTATTCCATAATATGCTAAAATTACAATCTCATGTTTTATTTTTATGGCAACTCAATTTTCCTTCCAGTCCTTTAGAAGAGTTATTTAAATTAGTAAAACTGTTTAAATTTATAACAATATAACATGGAATTGTGGTTAAAGGAACCGTAAACTCAAAGAAATTATCTCACACATATAAAAAAGCACTATTTAAACATGTTAAAATATATATTTTTCAATAAAAAATGGTTCATTTTGGAACCTAGGTTACACTGCAGGTATCTGAAGGAGAGTTACTGCACATGTGCAAATGCATCAACACTGGAACACAGAGAAAGCTAGATTTCAACATGGCAATGCCTGTGACTAGAGGGAGGTGCGGAATAGTAACTGTGGATGAAGCATAAAATAGAAGAAAGGAACATACTGAAAGTCAAATTATGGGGGCAAAAAGCAGCTAAATGTGGATTCTGTGGGAGTCTTGGCTCATTGGGGGTCTATTTATGAAGCAGCGGATGCTGCCTCTGACCCACTCCGCTTCAGTTCTGACTGAAGCGGAAGTTAAGAAGCTGCTCCTTAACTCGTCCACCACCTCTGAGGTGGCGGACAGCAATCAGCCCGATCGAATACGATCGGGTTGATTGACATCCCCTGCTAGCTGCCGTTTGTCCGCGAATCTGCAGGGGGCAGTATTGCACCAGCAGTTCACAAGAACTGCTGGTGCAATGATAAATGCCGACAGCGTATGCTGTCGGCATTTATCGATGTGCGGAGGACATGATTTACTATAGCGGATAATGTTTGTCCCCTCCATAATAAATAGATCCCTTGGTCCCCCTCCCTATAAGCCTTTGTAAAGAGTTGAATTTGTTCTGTGTGGCCACTTGGAGAGAGGGTGTTCCAGACCTTTTTAGAGTAAAACATTTTTTTGGACTTATGGATTACATGACAGCTCTGTGGCTCGTCGCCTTACTCTCTCCTAGGGTCCGATTCTATCAAGCTCTCTGGGCTTGTGATATTTTCCAAGAAATCTCACCATTACTATTGGCCCGATGATCTAAACCTCGCATTTTCAAATGTGTTTTTTCTCGCCAACCCTCATTATTATTATCATTATAAAAAGGGGCTGTCCCTGTGAGTGGCGAGATATCTTCTATTGAAAGTAATGGAGTGTGTTGGAAAGAGACACTTCACACGGTGGAGCAAAGTTATCAGTGAGCAGGGGACGTACTTTAAAAATGAAATCCTGCAGCCAATATAAATCACATTACGCTGCTTTCTGCGTATAGCATCTTATAATCGCCTATATTTTCCTATGCATGTGTTTGTCTTTTTGGGTTATAAGTATTTTCATTGTTTTGAGAAAAGTTTGAGAGATCTGGAATGAGAAAATCTTTACAGAACTGGGATTTGGTTGGTGTGGGTACTTGGAACGTGGAGATTTTGAGCTGCTCCATCCATATTTATTCCAGCTGAGAACAGGTTAATTATATATATATATATATATATATATATATATATATATATATATATATATATATATATGTATAATATATATATATATATACACTGTGTATTTTTTGTCTTTAAGACATCCCACTGTTTTGTTGTTGCTGTTTATTTTAATGCGTGCTAAATGGTTAAAGGAAGGAGCGCCTAAGTGAAGGCTAGGTCTAAGTGTTATAAAATACAAATGCCACAGAAGTCCGTCGGTTAACAGATATATTGTGTTGCTAATATGGATGGATAGCACAAAAACCGAGGAGGACCAAAGAAATTGGGGTTAAGATATAAGATATATCTAATTAAATAGAATTAGATAATTACATGTGCAATTCTTAGTACATTAAAAGGTCAATTTTAATACAAATTATATTAAAAAATCAATTTAATACAAATATACCATGGATCCATGTAAATTACAATAAAAAATTAAAACAATAAATAAAAATTTGAACAGTAAAAACAAATCTAACAACGGTTACAATAGTCTGCGATAGTATAACAAATTAAAAACAAAAAATATGGCACAGGAAATACTACTCTAAAAAAATAATACTCTAAAAAATACTAAAGTACTAAAGTGATTTTGCTTACAAGATTGTAACACAGTGCAATAGAAAGGCAACCCTAAATAGGGTGGTGTACAAATAATAATAATAATTATAATAAAGTTAGTGCATCATGATGTGTCCCAAATATAAAATTCCAATAAGTCCAAATGTACAAAAGAAATAGTCCAAATAATCCAAAATGTTAGTGTTAATGTAATGTAGTGGTAAAAATCAAATCCAAGTGAGGAGTGGAAAAAAATAAAAAAATAAAAAACAAAATATGCGATCACTAATCAAAAACCAAAAAAGGCAAAAATCAAAAAAGGCAAAAATCAAAGTCACTCTAGTTCAATTGCTGTGATGTGAAGAATCCAAACTTAAACAGTGATAGAACCTTTGGTGTGATCAAATGAAAAATAATAAAAAAAAATACGTAGTTCTTAAAATCCTGTAAAAAAAGAAAGGTCTTGAGAAAGGTATTGAGAAAGGCCCTTCAAGTGGGCTGAAACGCGTTGGCTTATATGGTGAGATACTTTTCATATTTGTAGCTATTTGTAAACAGTACTACTCTATGTTGTATATTTTCTTTTTTTACAGGATTTTAAGAACTACGTATTTTTTGTATTATTTTTCATTTGATCACCCCCAAGGTTCTATCACTGTTTAAGTTTGGATTCTTCACATCACAGCAATTGAACTAGAGTGACTTTGATTTTTGCCTTTTTTGATTTTTGCCTTTTTTGGTTTTTGATTATTGATCGCATATTTTGTTTTTTATTTTAATTTTTTTTTTTTTTCTACTCCTCACTTGGATTTGATTTTTACCACTACATCACATTAACAATAACATTTTGGATTATTTGGACTATTTCTTTTGAACATTTGGACATATTGGAATTTTATATTTGGGACACATCATGATGCACTAACTTTATTATAATTATTATTATTATTTTTACATCACCCTATTTAGGGTTGCCTTTCTATTGCACTGTGTTACAATCTTGTAAGCAAAAGCACTTTAGTACTTTACTATTTTTTAGAGTATTATTTTTTTTAGAGTAGTATTTCCTGTGCCATATTTATTGTTTTTAATTTGTTATACTATCGCAGACTATTGTAACCGTTGTTAGATTTGTATTTACTGTTCCAATTTTTATTTATTGTTTTAATTTTTTATTGTAATTTACATGGATCCATGGTATATTTGTATTAAATTGATTTTTTAATATAATTTGTATTAAAATTGACCTTTTAATGTACTAAGAATTGCACATGTAATTATCTAATTCTATTTAATTAGATATATCTTATATCTTAACCCCAATTTCTTTGGTCCTCCTCGGTTTTTGTGCTATCCATCCATATTAGCAACACAATATAACTGTTAACCGACGGACTTCTGTGGCATTTGTATTTTATGACACTTAGACCTAGCCTTCACTTAGGCGCTCCTTCCTTTAACCATTTTGCACGCAATCTGTTCTCTATGGGTAACTAGGGACCCATTGGTTCTAGGAGCTATAGGTCGATTTCAGTTAGCTCTGTCGGATACCCCCCTCTCTGATGCTGTTTATTTTAATAATTGGGCTTATTACATGGCTGTTTCGGATGGCTCAGTTCAGGCTTTTTTTTTTTTTTTGAAAAATATTTTTATTGAGGCAAACCAAACAAACACATAACAATTACAGATTGAAGGGCAACATCACAACTACACTGATGCAAGAGTCCTTGGTTACAAAGTTCAAAACACCAATGCGCAGGAAATCACATCCCGCCTATCATGCTCCAAATATTACCCTTCAGCCTTGCACCTCATTTTATCGCTGTATCCGCATTGTGTCATCTATGTAACAGAGATCCACCCAAGGGATCAGTAAACAAAAGTATAGGTGATGACGTATCAATAAAACAGTAGCATCATACAGTGGGTAAAGAAATCTGCATACTCAAACTGTACCTGTTTAGGCATCTTCAGAAACATATAGTAGACATTATACAATATAGCATAGTGATATACTTGAGATATATGCAACATAGGAATACAAGTGGGTCCGTTGTGAGTGCAAGTAACAACATTTTCAGGCTAAGGCACATAAGAAAAATTAGTGATCAAACAGACCCAACAACCTTATTCTTCCCTGGTTAAGTATTAATCATCTCTCTAAGGAAGCAATCCTATACATTAACTATATACATGGCCTGATATGTATACTGTAATTGCAAAGATAGACATTTCACAGATTTTAGAACACAAAATAGTAGTTAAATATAATTTTCATTAATGAGATCCGCAGAGCCATTCTCACACATATGTAGGTACAATCCAAAGCAAAGGCCTTACGGATAGGATAGAGACTACATAACTCTGTTAGAATGTGAATGCGGAGGAGAAATTACTCTTCCCTTACCGCATAAGAGGGGAGAAGGGGGGGCGGAGTATTAAGCATTAGACTAGTGATACTATTCTCCACGTATGCTGACCTATACTATGGGCAACATTATTGTAGTTAAGATGGGCATTAGAAAATACCAAGAATATTTTTTTTTTTTTTTTTTAACCCAGGTAGGTATTCTGTTAGTAGATGGATAGCAGTCAATATGCCCAACATCACACATATACATACACAATCAATAAAATTTCCAAAGAGTTATAAGACTACACTAGCTGATGTGTAACATTCTACTTGGGTATAGTGTGTGGTAGATATACTGATAGTAAATGGATAGCAGTCAATAAGCCCAACATCACCCATTTAAATACACAATCAATAAAAAGTTTCTAAAGAGTATTAAGATAAGGTCTCCTATTGTATAAGAATAGACTGGACTATACATGTTAACAGGAATAAACGTATAAACATGGGCTATATACACATCATTGGGTACTGCAAGGCCCTAAGTATGTGAAGCAGTTAAGAGTAAAGCGACAGAGTCACAGAAGTGAAGGTGTTCTCTCAGGTGTGTGACCCGCGGTAACCCTCCAGAATCCAGTGCAGCAGGGGCCAGAGAATCTCACCGCAACATTACCTGCCTGCACTCTGATACTAGGGCTATATGTGTTCACCCTACTTCAGTCTTAAGAACTGTTGAGCCGGTGAGAAATTGATAAAGTATAAAGTACTTAAAGTAGGTAGGACTCTCTTATGCTGCTTCAAACTGTCAGGTAGAAAAAAGACATCCCTAAGAGTCAAACAGATCTTTTGCTTGAGTCAATGAATATTGTCCACAGCGGTAGCCAAAGCTGTGTTAAAGGGACAGTCTAGTCAAAATTAAACTTTAATGATTCAGATAGGACATGCAATTTTAAACAACTTTCTAGTTTACTTTTATCATCAAATTTGCTTTGTTCCCTTGGTGGTATTTTTGAAAAGCTAAACCTAGGTAGGCTCAAACTGATTTCTTAACCGTTGAAAACCACCTCTTTGCTCAGAGCTTTTTAAAAGTGTTTTACAGTTAGACAGTGCAAGTTCATGTTTGTCATATAGATAACATTGTGCTCACTCCCGTGGAGTTATTTAGGAGTCTGCACTGATTGACTAAACTGCATGTCTGTCAAAAGCACTGAGATAAGGGGGCCTAGTCTGCAGAGGCTTAGATACAGGTAATCACAGAGGTAAAAAGTATATAAATATAACAGTGATGGTTATGCAAACTGGGGAATGTGTAATAAAGGGATGATCTATCTTTTTAAGCAATAAAAATTCTGGTGTAGACTGTCCCTTTAAGGTATGCATATCTGAAAGGACCGGGTAATTGGATGTCTTGGGTCCCAGAGTAATATCCTCAAACTAACCCACTCCTACTCGCCAGCTTCTAATTCCCATCCGAACAGCTGGGAGAGCGGGTGCGACCTGGGGAAGCTGATTGGCATGTAATGCAGATGGGTCAGGAAGGTGAGTCCCCGCATCCAGCCAGATGACCTCTCCTCTGTATAGGGACCGGGCAGCGTTAGCACTAGGGGAGAATTGTTTCATCGGCAGCAGGTCGGGCTGGACTTGCAGATTCTCCCCAGTTACCATCCCCGTTCTCGGACTACCTCCATTATCCCAAGCGTCAGCAGCAGCTCCTCGGGTGAGGGCCAAGGGGAGCAGGGAAGGCTCACAGGCATCCGGCCGCACACAAACCACTCCCTGGGGCCCGGAAAACTCCATCTCTGGCGCATAGTTCCTGAAGTCATTCTCACGGGTAGGACCCTCACAGATAATGGGAGCCACAGGAGGCTCATCTTCCTCCGAGCCTGGGCGTCTGCTAATCAATATTAGCCGATCCAGTCTGCAAAGCAGATTGCGATGATGTTCCTCAAAAAGGGCCAATATAGCCATGCGAGTGATCTTCATATTTACAACGCCTCGCGGTTAGGCCGCACCTTGTGGAACCGATAAAAAGCTGGGGAAGCGCTCCCTAATCTTGCTCTGCCTTGTATAGTAGGGTCTCAGTTAGGGGTAAATCACATCCCCAGTATTTGTGAGCTCATAGGGCAAAAGTTTACCCCAAAAAACATAAGGTGAAGACAAGAGCTATTGTCATATGCGGCTAGTCTCCTCGGCGGTTAGCTCCGCCCCCTCACTTCAGGCTTTTATACCATATAGAAAAGAAAATAATTTGTGGAGGGTTTAAACCAGATCGGTGCAAGTGCCAACGTACTGAATGTAGAACCACGGTGATCCACTCGAGCTGCCTGACATGCGCAAAAACTTACTTCTAGCGGAGTAAGTGTGCGAACTGGAGCGATAAATAGCGATCCACTCGTAATCTAGTCCTAAGTGGGCTCGTAACTTTTTTTATGCTGAAACAATAAGTGTTTCTTTTTTAAGGAAAGACCTGTGAGTGTCCAATTTGATTATTTTGCTATTTTTGGAGCAGTGAGTGAATGGATATTTCTAGTGTGTGCGTGAGCACCAGTGTCACTAACTTTTACGAGCAGTTAGTGAATGCACATTTCTAGTGTGTGTGTATGTGTATATATATATATATATATATATATATATGTAAATATATATAAAAATTACTTAAATTATGGTGGAGATAAAAGCATGAGATTAAATTCCTCCAATTCCTAAAAGTATAAAAACAGAAATTATTGCATAGGCAATTAGCACATCTAGGTAAGTATCCCGCTTGCCTTACCCAGAAATACTCTATATACACTATTATTTCTGGGTAAGGCAAACCTGGACACTTACCTAAATGTGCTAATTGCCTATGCAATAATTTCAGTTATTATGATATATATATATATATATATATATATATATATATATATATATACAGTAGTCTCATGGGTAAAAATATTGGCACCCCTGCATTTCTGTCAGATAATGCACCACTTCACCCAGAAAATTGTTGCAATTACAAATGGTTAGGCACTCATGTTTATTTATTTTGTTTGTATTGTAAGAAATAATTGCATTCCAAGTTTTTGATGCTACTGTAATTTGTAATTAAACTCACCTGTATCAATTAACAGCTGCTGACAAAATAAAAAGCACACCGGCAACCAGATAAAATGGTGAAAAATTGACTGAACCTTTCTGTTTCTGTGTGCCACAATGGGCATGGAGAAGACAAAGAGCAGCATAGAATTGCCTGAGGATTTGAGAACAAAAATTGTGGAAAAGCATGGACAATCTCAAGTTTACAAGTCCATCTCCAGAGATCTTAATGTTCATGTGTCCTCTGTGCGCCACATTGTCAAGAAGTTTACAGCCCATGGCACTATAGCTCATCTACCTGGACGTGGATGAAAGAGAAAAATTGATCAAAGATTGCAATGAAGGATTGTTGATAAAGAACCTTAATCAACTTACAGACAAATTCAAGCTGAGCTTCAGACACAGGGTAAAAATGTGTCAGCTCACACTATACGCACTTTTCATCTGAATGAAAAGGGGCGCTATGGTAGGAGACCCAAGAGGACCCCACTGCTGACACAGAAACATAAAAAAGCCAGATTGGAGTTTGCCAAAACTTACCTGAGGAAGCTATAATCCTTTTGGTAGAATGTGCTGTGGACAGCGAAACAAAATTACAGCTTTTTGGTAAATCCCATCATTCTACTGTTTTCAGAAAAATAAGGACTTTTAAAGAAAAGAATACAGTCCCTACAGTCAAACATGGTGGAGGTTCACTGATGTTTTGGGGTTGCTTTGCTGCTTCAGTCACTGGATGTCTTGACTGTGTGCATGGCATTATAAAATCTGAAGACTACCAAAGAATTCTGTGGTGCAATTCAGGGTCCAGTGTCAGAAAGTTGGGTCTCCGTCAGAGGTCATGGGTCTTACAGCAGAACAATGATCCAAAGAACACTTCAAAAAGCACCCAGAAATGGTTTAAGACAAAGCTCTGGAGAGTACTTATCTGGCCAGCAATGAGTCCAGATCTCAATCCCATAGAGCACCTGCGGAGAGATCTCA